>NC_049986.1:7657042-7721916 GCF_000003815.2 Branchiostoma floridae
CGTCGTCCGATCGAAATCGCGCCTAATGTGGAGTGGGGCATAATGTAGACAATAATAGAGGTCTGAATAAATGCTGACTATTTTGTACCTTTCCCTCCCAGCCACCATACCCCACTCAGCGCTTCCCGCAAGGTGTTCCCCCTGCTCAACAGCAGCTTGAGAAGGATGTGGAGGAAGTTGGGCGCAAGGCTCGCCACAACAAACCTGTGTCCGACGAAGTTGCCGCCGCCATCGAGCGAGCTCGCAAGCGACGCGAGGAGGAGGAAAAACGGGAAGAAGCCGAACGCAAGAGAGCTTGTGCAGAAAAACTGAAAAAGCTTGAAGCAAAGATGGGCTTGAAGGAAGAAAAGGAGGGGCAACAGAAAGAGGGGACGGAGGTAGAGGAAGTTACTGATGAGAATAAAGAGAACATTGTGAACGCAGCATCAGTTTCTCCATCTCCCAAACCACCTGCGGAGCCCGCAAAGCCGGAACCTTTTCACGCTGGACCGGAGACGATCGTGAAGCGGCCACGAACGGAAAGCGAGAGCAGCCGCGACAGCGGCAAAGGACGGGAGAACTTCATTCCTCCCAGTGAGTTGGACATTTTTCTTGTGTGATTTACAGTAAATTCATTTATTTTGCAGGACTCAGTAGGAGTGGAAAAGAGGTTTTGGCATTGTTTATATCCCTGCTGGAAACAATACCATAGCACTAAAACATATCCAAATTTTCATGATTCCGAATTGGAGAGGTACAGCCAAAAATATAAAAATAGCACCACTGCAAATATTTCAAGATTTATACGCCCTGAAAGCAGTTACTCAAGCAAATGGGTATGATTCGGAATCAGTCATGTTTCAAACAATATCCTTCATAATTTTTCGTCAGTGACACTGGAGAAATCCTGTTAAAAAGAGTTTTTGTATCCTAGCTGTGAATTGGTTTGCAAGAGATCTAGTTGAAGAATTATTTCTTTAGTGTCACTGATGAAAAACAAAGGATGTCGTTTGAAACGTCAGACTGTTTGTATCCAGTTGCTAGAATAACTGCTTTTTGGCATATCCTATTACCTGGATGTCTAATCTTCATTGACGTTTCAAGAAGTACAGTATTTTGACTTCTGCAATGTGTAGTTATCCTTGATGAGCAAAGAAGTACAAACATGTCAAGTTGAGCTTTTATTGTCTGTCGTGCCAGGTGGACAGCAGACCTTTGCAGAGCGTGGGCCAGGCGGGCAGCATCCCAGCTACTCCCGACAGTTCCAGAGGAACCTGCCACCTCGCTTCATGAAACAGTACCTACAGCAGCAGCAACACCATCAACATCAGCACCAGCAACAACAACAACAACAACAGTCCTCCCAGCCTGCCCAGCAGGAGAGCAGACCTCAGCCACAAGCTGCTGCCCCTGGAGGTACTTGGGATTTTCAATACACCTTCTTCATTCAATGGACATGACAGAACAAAAAGGAAGTCATTGAGGGAAACAGACAACAGTTATTTATCGAATAAGCTCACATTTAGTTTTTCTCTATTTTCTGAATATAAAATCAAATGATAAGTAATGTTGTGCACAGGTAGATGTAGCAATTTGAAGTAATGTAAAGATGCAAAATAAAAACATAATAATGTAAATATTTGATGGACATGCAGCTATTCACTCTCTGTTCTTGCAAGGTGCAAGGATATCATTGGTAGATGAAATCCTAATTATGATTAACATCGGCTTCATTTTCAAGAACTTTGTCTTTTTATAAGTGGCCCTTTTTGACAATGACGATTCTGCTTTCTTTTTATACAAGTGCCCCCTCATCACACCATGGGGCCGGCTCCTGGGATGCCGTTTGACCCACGGATGGACCCACGCGATCCCCGGTTGTGGGGACCACCACACCACCCGCACATGGGCATGCCTCCACAGTGGGACCCGCGTATGCAACAGAGAATGCAAGTCATGGAGGGCCAACATGTCATGGCACCAATACCTCCGCAAGGTTGGTTCTTTTACAAATTGCTATGCAAGTGCCAAATTAAACGTTTGCATATGTTTTACTGGTTCCCTTTCTGTGATATATTATGTATGATGGCTGTGTAGTTTTAGTTACTTATTGTCAAGGTTTTTCTTTCCAGTTATACCACAAAAGAGGATCATGCGACGGGACCGCACAGACAGCATGGGCTCCGGATCGGACAGTCACGACGGCGACCGTCGCACTCCGGAACAACGAGGGCCGACTCCCAACCAACACGAGAGGGACGGCAGAGGACCTCCTCTTCCGCAGGTCAGCGAGAGGCCACAGCAAGAGGAGCCCAAGAGGTCCACGGTACAGCAGGACCCGTTTGAGGAGTCTGAACGTTCTGAGGAACTGAAGCGAACTGAAAAAAGAGACCACAAGCGAGAGGACTGGAGGTCGCATCATGAGCAGCCATCTGCAGACACTCAACAGAATGAAGACACTCAAAGGAACGAGAGAAGAGCTCTCAAGAGGTCAGCCTCAGCTCTGTCCAATACATCCAGCCAGTCAGACGAACTTAAGCACAGAAACGAGCCTCCAAAGATGCCTCTTCCTGATACTGCTAAACCTACAGGGGAAGAAGGGATGAAAGACCACCAAGCTAAGAGCAGGGATTCGTCCCGTGAAAGCTCTGGCTATAGGCAGCGGCAAGAATACGAGAGACCCAGAGCCTACCGTGACAGGGACAGGTCTGGGCGCCCCAAGCCTGAGCTTCGAGACAGAAGACTTGCAGACCGGGACAAGAAGGACAGTAAACCTGACAGTTCCAGATCCGGCCCCAAGGATTCTGGCAAAGACCGCAAGCAGAAGGACACCTCGGAGAAATCTGCCGAGCCAAGTGCCAAGCCCGTGTCAGCCTGGGAGAACAGAAGCAGAACAGCAGAAGTGGTCAAGAAATCCACCACTGATGATAGTAAGCCATCAAAGGAGCCAACAAAGGAAGATAACAAAGACAAAATGGAGTCCAAGGAGAACAAACTACCAGCTAAACCTGACAGACCCACAGACAAACAGGAAAGAATTGAAGACAGACCTGTACAGAGAAGAGAGGACTCCCGGCAGGACTTCCATCAGGACAACAGGCCTCGGAGAAGAGATGACCGCCCAGAGCGTCCGCCCAATCAGCAGCGTAAAGATCGTTCTCGAGACAGACCGCCACGTGATAGGACGTCATCGCGTGGTAGAGGAACTAGAGGACCGAGCTACAGGGGCACGTATCCCGCAGTAAGGGGGAAAGGTCGCGGGCGTGGAGAATACAGAGGTGGACGAGGAGGACCCAGCAGGCCGTTCCACAGTCGAGAAAAATCTCTGGACGACAACGCTCCCAGCGGCAGCTCCGACAACGATGAAGCCCCTCAGCGCAGGAGAAAGCCTGACGAAGTGAGTGATGTTGATAGTGATGTCGAAAGTGCGGAGACCATCAGCGAATCCTCACACAGTGCCAAAGCCTCGCAAGAGGACCTGTCTAGGGATAAGGAAAAGGCAGACAAGGAGAAATCCGAGAGGGAGGGAGGCAAACACCCAGACACAGTTAACAAAGGGTTTCCCAGAGACAGGGATGCCAACAGGCGAGGCAGGGATGATCGCGGTTTCCGAGCCCGTGGGGAGCCCACCAGAAGAGGCAGGGGTGGGAGTGCGCCAGTCCGCGGCTCTGGCCGAGGCATGCCGAGATTCGGCAGCAGAGGCAGGGGTGGCAGTGCTGCGCCTCCCAGAAATCATTACGAGGAGAGGGACGACAGAGAACACAAAAACTTTGACATGAACAAGAGGGAGGAGGGTGAAGGCAAAGATGACCATCGCCCTAATAATGATCGCCAAAGAAACAGCATGCAGCGCAAATCTGACGGAAGAGGTCCTCCTCTCCGCGACAGGCCTGACAGGGAAAAGAGAAGGCGACCTCCCCGACCAGAAAGACCGCCTCGGTTCCAGCGCGGCCCTCGCCCAGACAACAGATACAGATCGAACGATAACCGAGGTCAGGGTGCCGGCCGCCCCCCTCCCAGGGGCAGCGCTTCTGTCAACAGTCTACCCAACGCCGTGACCAGTAAGCCTCCTCTCCAGAGGCAGAACTCCGCAGGACAAGTCGACGAGGTGGAAGAATGGGAGACTGCATCAGAGAGCAGCGACTTCAACGATAGGAAAACCAAGGACACCAAGCCCGACTCAAAAGATGCCAAGCCCACGTCTGCACAGATGAAGAAAGAGCCCCAAGCCAAACGCACCTACTCCAGCCAGCGACCGGGGAACGAACGGCAGAATCGTCGCGGCGGTGACGGCCCGAATAGAAGGGACGGGGGACCCAACGGTCGCCCTGATAGGAGACCTCCTCGTGGTGACAATAAAGACTCAAACACAGGAGGCAATGGCCCAAACAGAAAGGGACTTCCTTCAAAACCACCCGCAAGTAACAGGCGCATGGACAGTACCTCTGGATTGAGTGCAATAGATACCAAGAATGTCAGCACAGTCTACCGTGTGGATGAGATCATACCAACAGACCCAGTGGCCATCCAAGGAGCACTGCGAGACCTCCAGAATCGCAGCAAGAAGAAAGAAGTCAACGGGAAGACCAAACCACAGCAGGAGAAAGTGGACAAGCTGGCTGGGATTGATATCAACAATTATGCAAGTGAGTAGCTTTTTTTCTTTGATAGCTTAGAGTTATGAGGTCGTTATCTATAAATGTTAGGTACCAGTATTTGTCAGCAGCATTATGCTGTTCTGCTATGTCCTGATCTATTTCATTGCACATATTTTCAACTTTGATTTATTCAGTTGTGTCCAACTAATCATCACCCGAGTTCTACACTGTAATACATAAAATTTGTTGATCGTACACCAAGCCCTTAGAAATTACGAGGGAACACTCTATATGGTGTCCATCATGATGATGATGTCCAATCCCAGTACTAGCTGATTCAATTTCAATTTAATTCAATAATAAGGTACAAAACGTACCGTCAGTCCATATATCAACATTCAACAAACAGATAATGAATATTTCCTTCTTGCTAATGCCCATGTCGCCGGTGTATTTTTAAACACCACTCTTGTTATTTATGTCAACTGACACATCATTGCCTCCTCTACAGGTGTTGTGGTAATCGACGATGTCCCAGAAATGACAGACGAGGACCCGATAGCACTGATGAATGACGAGGGCTTCACGGAGGTCATGTCCAAGAAGAAACAGAAGGCCCTGGCAGACGAGGAGCGCCGGCGCAAGGAAGAGCAAATGCTCCGAGAGGTAAAACCACAGTATGCAATACAAGTTAGGCTTAGGGCAAAAGTGTTGTGTTTCCTGTTTCCCTACCTACTCTTGAAAACCCTGCCAACCCTTTACTTTCTTTGGGGTGGGCAGTGGAGTCACATAGCTTCCAGTTAGAATTTTTATTCAGCCTGCTTCCTATTGAAGTAAAAACACTTCTTGTCCTATGTAATGGAGGATAAATGTATCCATTATGCACAAAATTAAAGCTTGACATTGAAAGACAAGTGTCCTCATGCATTTCAGTTGACTTTGTTCAACTCTATTGTAATATGTATCACTATAGTTTGGGCCAACCTAAAAAAAATGAAAAAAAAAAAAGATAATCCCTACCCTACCGACCCTAATTTTTTCTGGACTTGGAACAGGAAACACAACATTTTTCCTAGGCCTTAACATGCTTTTATGTAAAAGAATGCATTTGTCCAGTTAGGTTCTGAGCCAATGATGTTGTTTCCTTCCTATTGGCTTTGCCAATTTGAGGACATCATAACTACCACCCTTTTCTGATGGCTCATTTTTTGCTGAATGCACTGCTTGTTTTTAGTAACAGTTTTTAAAACATCATGATTCTGTGGTTTTCAGTAAAGTGCAGAAATTATGCATGGGGACGTAAAAACAACGAATACACATCTTCTATTCCTCAGGCCCTTCAGAAGGCAAGGCAGAACAACATGCACGACAAGGGAGGGAAGAAACTGCCACCTCGGTTTGCTAAGCAGATGAACAGCACGACCGCCACGACCAATGGACAGCCACCCCTGAAGATTGACACATGGGATGCCAGCCAAGCAGACAACATGACAAAGACTGAAGCACCTGCTGCAAATAATAAAAGTGAGTGCATCGTATGATACTTCAAATGCATATGTTTATTCATACTCTGATTCAGAATATTTTTATCATGTTGGTATGTCACTGAGTAAAGAGGCTCTTGTTTTCAAGACTCTGCTTTATTTCAATCAACGTTGCGGTGGCCGTTTGTCATCTTCCTCAGGGCAATTCTGACTAGTTCACATTGCACTGCAGCTATAGGTGTCTCTGCTTACAGATGTGGTCTGAAATTGTTGTGAACCGGTCAGAATTGCCGTAAGGAAGTTGACACACGGTCATCAAAACTTCAGTGGAAATAAAGCATGGGTTGTGATATTAAAAGTCTTTTACTTTAGCTTGTTGATGCTATCTAAGATGGAAGGTGCTTTGGTCTTATCCTGTAGTTCTTAGAATAGTTTTCCTGTGTTGACAGTGTTTTAAACTTCCTTTCCTTTTGTAGATGTGAGGCTGACTCCACCTCCGCCACCATCCGTGAATGCCTGGGACAAGCCCATCTCGTCCATCAACGCCCAGTCCCCGATCCCTCTCATCTCCAGCCAGACACCCACAGTCACAACCAGCACACCCTCCACCACTCAGAACCTGCTGAACAAGGCTGTGGGCGCGGAACGCACGCCCGACAAGAAGGCCAAGATGAACCAGCACGACAGCGGCGTGGATTTGAGCGTGGACTCGCGGGGCTCGTCCCTTTCCTCTTCCCAGCGAAGTTCGCCTGAGAACGAGGAACACAAGGCCTCCCAGCTGGGGTTAGACCCAAGCCTGTTGAACCACATCGGGGAAACGGCCGTCGAGAAGGATGGAAAACACTCCAAAGGCGGTCAGGAAGGAACTAGTACTTCAACACTGGAGCCTCCCAAGCCACAGAGATCCATGCGTCAAGACAGGGTAAAAGACAGGTCCGTCTCCAACACCAGGTCCAAGTCCTTCGACACCACACGGAACCACAGCGCTGGTGACGGTGGTCCGGAAAGTGGTGCCAAAGGGAAGGAGGGCTTCCCCAAGAAGTCGTCTTCCTTCGATATGGATGATGCCACACAGGTACTGATGGTTCTGTGTAGTGTAGCTGTTCTATCTTTCCAGCTGCTTTCAAACTTCTTACGTCTGTAGTCGTCTACCACTGAAATAGTAAAACGCAGTTTGCACAGTTATCTATCAACAAAACGTGGTTCCAAAATTGAGAAAGAAAAGCTTAAGTATGGGTACCAAATTGCAGCTCTCTCTTCTCCCACTGCTGCATAGGTACCTCCAAGTGAAGGCTCTGTAAAAGCACCTGACCAGACCGAAGGTGCTGTTGATCAATTCAGACCAGACACTCCCAAGGTTTGTTTGCACCCTTTCTCTCCTAGTCTCTATCACGAACCTCTTCTTCTATCTGTTGATCTGAGTTTTGATGCATGCAGCATGTTCCTCTTTCAGGTGGTGGTGGAAGTGAGGTCAGTCATCCATTTCTGAAGACAGGATGTATTGTTATGTTGTTGGAGCAGGGTTCTAGCCAACGTCCTTCCTTCCGTCCTTTCCGAATTTTCCTGTTGGGGACGGACAAAAATTTTGCCCATTCTGTCCTCTATGATGGACAAAAGTCGTCATGAAAATATATTACAACAGATGCCATGAAAATTTTGCCTTTTCCGTCCTCTATGATGGACAAAAGTCGTGAAAATATATTAAAACAGATGCCATTGAACCAAGCAAAGTGGACAAGCAGAATTTGCCCCCAAAATGCAGGAAATATCTTTTCAGAGGGTCTAGATTTCAAAATTTTCCAGGGGGAACATGCTCCTAGACCTCCCCCCTAGGATCACCTTCTGCATTCGACAGAATTTCCAAATTCAATATCCAGGGGACGGGAAAAAGATTCAGGCTGGCTAGAACACTGTGTTGGAGATAGAAGAATATTTTGTTGAGGCGGCATTTCTAAGAAACAATCTTTTCCCCTCCCAGGGTGGTGGTGATGGCGACGAGTTGGCGTCCAGTGTGGCATCAACTCTGGACATCAAGCCTGACGTGTCCCTCCTGAACGCTGGGTCCCCCCGTCCCGTGGACAAGACCAAGGCTGGCCTCCCCCAGTCCATCCCCATCACCAAGGGTGTGACTGCGGGCATCCAGTCCCCCGTCTCTCCAGCGACCGCTGACCTGACCTTGAAAATGGAGCTCGGAAGGAAGGCTTGGGAGAACCTCCCGCCTGTTATGGAGCATAGTGTCCCTTCGCCGAGCTCTGTCACGCCGTCCAGCAACCAGCCCATGTCCTCCAGCCCCTCCATTGGGGCCTCCATAGGGACCACGGACACCAAGACCTACAGTACCTTCTCCACTGTAGCTGCCGAGGGCCCGGGGGTGGGCAACGTCAGTTCTGATGGAGGGAACACAGGTTCGTGGTAATTTCTAACAATATAAGATCAGATCACATCTTATTCCAAGTTTTCAGTTGTAGGCATGATACTCAGCAACAAGACACTCTAATCTTAATTTGAAAGTTCATCTGTGTTGGTAGAAGTCATTCTTGAACTAGTTTAACTGTAACACAAGAATTGGACTCACCCAAATTTTTGACTGAACAGCACCAGTCTTTGTCAAGGCATGAACAATCCAGCGCTGCTGTGACGTCATGTTATGCAGATAGAACACGTGACTCAGTTAGCAGTGGATCATAGGTTGCAGGCAGTCAATGCCACCCACCATCTCTATTCAGGGATGGTTGTAAAGCTCTGATGTAGATGCTTCTTTAATCCCTCGAGCAAAAAAGTTTGTTTCTATCTCCAAGATTTTCACTTTGTCCAGTGAGATCAAATGACCTAGTGATTCTATATGTATTTGTTTAAGACACTCTAATGTTACGTTTGCAAGCATGGTAACTTCTGGAGAGATAATACTATTAATGATTTCCCCACAGGATCCCTGTCTCCTATTGTGTCCATGCCGGTGGCATCAGCTGTGACCACCAGCTCGATCCAGCAGCCCTCCATGAAGCCCAGCAATGACCAGCCCAATGTGGCTAAAGTCAAGCCTCAGCAGTTACAGATAACATCTATGACCTCAGGTACGTAGTCTGTAACCAAGTGGTAAACTGGGCTTACCTTAGATGTTGCATCAAGGATTAAGAAAGGACTGTACGCTGGGACTACATGATGTTGGCTCTTCTTACTTCTGTGTCAATTCAATTGAACCTTTTTCTCTCTTGAATCCAACTCGCAGCTGCCTCACAAATCTCCTGTCCTATTCTGCTTTACAGCTAAGCAACTGTCAACTCACACTGCACGGCATTGTTTACATGTTGTTTCTTCATCCCTGGCTTTGTAGTCTCTTCATGAAAGAATGATGCAAAGGATAACATGTTTATTATAAATGGCATAATGATAACAGACAAAAACAGACATTTGCCAGCGCATTTAGTCCAATTATCCGAATGGTGCAACAAAGCAAAGTTATTCAGCTGGACCCGCACCAGTACTTCGGGATTCCGTGCAATTTACAGAAGTGTGCCGTCACCCGTTGTGCAATTAACTGGCTTCTACTGTACAGTGGTTTCATCATGTCCTTTTGTACTTTGCAGGCAGTAGCTCAGCCTCATCTATATCTGGTGGAAACTACCAGGCCCAGTTCTCCAGCCAGGCTGATCAGATGCAGAGTCTGCAGGCCTTCAGTGTGACCAAACCCAGCCAGTTCCAACCATTCTATGCACTGGACACCACTCAGTTGTTGCCCCAGGCACAGGTTGGTCACAGCCTAACATTGCATAATGTTTGATTGCTAGAGTGTGATTCAACACCAAAAGCTTCTAACCAAGTTGCCTTGGTAAAATGTACCCCATGTTGATTGTGTCAATGTTTTTTAGTGTGTAAAGTGAAGTTAGAAGCAGATTTGTTAATGTGCAAGTATGTTGGATACAGTCAATACTGAAGACCACCTAAGGGACCAGTAGAATATGGTCTATGTGGAAAAGGGCACTACTAAAGACAAATTCTAGGAGGCCACCAAAAAGTGGCCACATTGGTGAGGTGTTCAGGTTTGACTGTATACCAATAGTCAAGATTGAAAAAGAAAGTGTGTCTCCAAAATTTAATGCATCTGACATTGTGCAATTTGCCACCTTTTTACACTCCAGGTTTTGGCCAGCCTTCAGCAGCAACAGCCTGGCACTGGGTACCAGTTCCCGATGTCCCAGCCTCAGCAGCTGCAGCCTCTTCTCAACACCACCTTCCAGACACAGTTGAGCATGAACCAGATCCAGCTGGGGGGCCACCAGACACAGTTAGGAGGCATGAACCAGACTCAGCTGGGGATGAGCCAGACTCAGCTGGGGATGAGCCAGGGCATGCAGCCCCCGCCGCCCCAGTCTCAGGCCCAGGAAATGTTCCAGTCTACTGCGATGCAGGGCTTCCGTTCCCAGCAGCAACTCTCGCAGACCAGCTTCTCGCAAGGGTCCATGCTGATTTCCGGTAGCGGAGGACCCCTGATGTCCGCGTCGGCGTTCAAGCCCCCGCAAAACACGGCATCGAATCTCCAGTACGGCCAAACGCCGGTAGGGGCGCAGCCTTCCCAGCAGGTGTTCCTGCAGTACGACCCGACCCAGGCCAACCAGGGCCTGGCGGCCAACACGTCCATCCTGAGCTCGCAGGTGTTGCAGGCTCGTCCAGCGACCCTCCAGCAGCCGACCTCTTTCCTTCAGAACCAGCAGCAGTCCCAGAACACGTACTACACTGCCGCTCCATCTCCATCCAACCAGCTGCAGCAGCAGTCCCTACAGCTGGGCCAGTTCTCCCTGCAGGGGTACCCCAGCACTGCGCAGGCAGCTCCGCAACAACTACACATTCCATTACCCCCCTCGGTGCAGCAGCAGCAAAACCAGGGACTGAAGTCGGCACTGGAGGCCATGGCACCGGGCATCGCCGCCGAGGTTAGTCGGCAAGAGGCCAACGCAAAAGTGTACGGTGTCGGGAAGGACCACGCGGGGAACGCTACGCCGCCTACGAGCTACACGCCGAAGAACGTGACTCCGACGTCGAGTCCGTTCCGCCCCAGCACGACCAGCCCATCGTGGCAGACTGGAACGAGCGGGTTGTCTCAGTACCAGAAGCAGCAGAGCCACCTGCGGCACTCCCAGCCGCAGTACCAGCACCAGGCTGGCTTCCCTCCCACCGGGCAGCAGAAGTTCCAGGTCCTCCAGGGAGGAGGGCTTCCCACTCAGCTGGGAGCCACCATGCTCGCTCAGAGTGCAGGATTGGTGCGACCTCAACAGGCCATGCAGCAGACCATGCTGCAGCGAGCCCCGCATCACAGTGCTTACCCGGCACCCATCCAGCGCCCCACCATCCCCCTCCCCAGCCAGATTCCTGGAGTCATGACTAGTGTCCCTCGGCAGCAAAGGCCTGTGGCGGGGATTCCAGTGATGCATCAGCAGGGGCAACAACAACAGCAGCAGCAACGACAACAACAACAGTCACAAACAGTCCCAGGCACCTCATCTGCCCAGCAGAAGCTTAAGGATGCTCAAGCACGACAGAGAGCTGAGTTGCTGCAGCATGCCCAGAAGTTCCTGAGCCAGCAGGGGAAACCTCCATCCAAGTCTTCTCCGTCGCCTGGAACCCAAGACGAGAAGGGAGACAAAGCCAAACCAAGTCCAGATACCATGGGTGCCGCCTCCGCTGCAGGCACTAGAGCTGAGGACACCCATGCAGCTGCCAAACCTGATGAAAAGATGAAAGAAGGGAGTGATCACAAGGATGGCTCCAAGTAAATCCAGTCCTCTGCCATGTCAGAGATAGATATAACACTATACAGTATATATATCGAGGCTAGGAAGAGATAACGTGTCATCCCTTGAGGAGGAGGGACTGGTATGTCTTGCAACGGTGAGAAAAGCCTCGGAATGTCCAAGCCGGCATTCAAGACTTTCTTCTTATGAACGTGAGAAACTATCGTGTGTCGTTTTCACTGTGACTGATTACATGTGAAATTTTCATTGTGGAGTTTCCAGTGGATTTCGTGTCCTTGAGGAACCTATCACCGAATTGCTTAAGCTGCAACAAGATGAGAGAGAAGTCACCAACCTGTCTACCAGAGGGTGTTTAGAGGCTGCAAACCCCGTGGTGTTAGAGTGGTAACGCATCCACAAGCTCTCTGAGACATTTGGTGTCAAGAGATATCTGTCAAAGCAATCTTTTAAGAGACTATTGAACTCTGAAGTCTTCTGTGAAGTGGAAGTAAATACAGGCTACATTGCCCCCTTAGCCTAAAGATCAAGCAAGGATTTGACTGTTGAAGAATATGGTACATGTATAAAAGGTAACAAGCTTACTTGCAGTGTTGGTGTAAGCAGTCTATTTTCATCGCCACTGTTGCTTATCCACGCGTGTGTATGTGATAGAACAATTGATGGAGAATTTTGACTTTCCGTTGGCGCCAGTTACGACATGTATAATACGTGCACTACTATTTGTCGAGACGTTCTGCATTGTTGAAGATTTATTTCATGTTAGCACTATGTGATCAGTGTTTGCAAGTATGTATGTGTCAACACTGCCCTTCCATGAACTGGATTTTTGCACTGTTAGTTCATGAACATGCACAGAGAATGCTAGAAATGAAAAATAAAACTTGTGTATAGCTTATAGCAACATAGGAAAAGCTTTATCTCTCCAGGAGGTACCACTTGTTTCTTCCAGTAGGTGGGGAAGAGTGAAAAATAAAACTGGACTGTAGTTAGAAGCATGGGCCTGCCTCGGGAGTCTTGAGTTAAATACACAGTATATCATGTAGCTCAGTTGGACCGACCTGTGGAAACAATTGTTTAGTACCATGTTGAGAATTTATAAATTTTTGGAAATGTATTGCAGTGTACAAATTTCTACATGCTATAAGCGTCAGTCTGCACTAAATAAAGTTACTTAATATGCAGTTTTTAAAATGATGTTTGTCCAGTCAGGCTAACACTTTTCTTATCAGTGAAGGTTTGAATGTTTCAAGTGGAAGTGCTAGGATTTGGCCCGTTTTTAGGTCATATTCCCTTGTGACAGTAGGGTTATGTCTGAGATTCAGTGTAGCATTGGAGCAAGAGTGTTCTGCTAATCCACTTTCGGAATGCCTATGTAACAACCCAGCCATTAGGTTTGGTTAGGTACGCAACACTCTTTAAATCCAAAGGCCAGCATACACAGGGAAGTTGAAGGAACCAAGGACTCCTTGAAGGAACATAGCACATCAAGGAAACTAACTGTTAAACATTAGTCAAACCAATCAACACATCTCAATGGTTGGAACATTTTATTCTGGCCTGCAAAGTACAGACATGGTTTTAAAAGGGCCTGTCAGAGTCTTTCACATTGTTGAAAATTTTTGCACTACCCAGTTACAAGTCTACTCAAAGAAACACATAATAGTATATACAGTCAAACCTGACCCGGGGGACCGGACAAAAGCGGTCGATTTGGACAGGTGGTCGCTGAGAAGAGTATCGACTCAAAACATGCCCGATGGAAAGTATAAATGGTTTCCATTGTGCTTAATGGCATAAAGCAAGCACACTGCACGCATGCAAAGAAGCGAGATCTTTAATCTCAAATACAACACGCACACTGTAAACTGTAAATTCAACCCCAAAATCCGACGAAAACTGGCCGATTTCTGCACAAAATCGTGCTAGTTATTAAAAATCGATGAAAACCTCAATTTTGAAAATGATGCGGTCGTTATGGGTCCCAATTTGGGCCGGTCGCGGTCGCGTTGGCCAGGTGGTCGTTGAGAAAAGGTCGCTTAATGCTTACGTCAATGGGAAAATAAATCGGGACCGAGAAAAAGCGGTCGAAATGGCCAGGTGGTCGCTGAGAAGAGGTGGTCGCTCGGGCAGGTTTGACTGTATAAGTATTACTTATACATTGATAGAATACAAGATTACACAAACAACAGATAGAATTATTGATATTTATGTCATCCCTGAAATAGTCAACTTCATAGTAGTTAATGACGAGTAACAATCATTTGGTCCTCTGAGTGACCATAGTTTTCAGCTCCTGGAATGTCCCCTGGTGTAGTGACTCCCTTATAGCTGCGAAGAAGCCGAAATAGTGATGGAAGTTATGCCTGCAGCAACAACAAAATATTCAAAACATTGAATGTTAACATAAGCTCTATATCAGCCAAGAATAGCAATTTCTTGTACACAATGTATTGAATATATTTTTTCAGGGTAGGAAGGCTTGAAACCTAAATTTCACGATAAAAAAATACTATATACAACAACAAAAACATGTACAAGTATCTATACGCAAAAAAATACAGTCAAATCTGTTCAAATGAGACAGTCAAAACTATTTTTCCCATTGAATAATCCTGAACCAATACTGTGGTCTAGAGTGACCACCTGTCATAGTGGCCACATAAACCTGATTTTACCAGACCCCTGAGTGGTCATGGGCAGTTTAAAATCTCCAAGCAGAACCTACGATAGCATAAGATAGTATCAAAACTTGGCAAAGGAGTGTGCATTGCCATTGGCTACTGAAGGCTGGCTACACTCCTTTGCCAGCATTTGAGACTATCTTATGATACTGCTCCGAGATCAGGCAGTTTTGACCGTCTATAAATAGGTGTACTTACATCATAAGAAGCACTCTAGCCAGGAGTTCCCCAGTCTGTAGTAGATGGTGGATGTACGCCCGACTGTGGTTCTGACAACAGTAGCAGGAACAGCCTGGGAGTACTGGTCTGAAGTCACAGGCACTACAGTGGGACAGGAGGGAGGTATGGTTAAGTTGGAGCTATCATTGGTAACATTCGAGCCATTTCTCTGCTATACTCTGCATACTTTATTACAAATGTATACCCACTTCTCACATGTGCAATCTGGAACTACCAAAATATAATGTGTATACTTCTTATAGTACTGCATATCTTGAAACTTCTACGGTAACCTCTGCCGGCCATTTATTACTACACCATGCCTGCAAATGTATGTCTACTTTTTATGACTACTTAATTAAATAATTGTTTCAGTTGCAACTTTTCACACACCCCCCAAATGAATTTTGACTTACTACTTTTCCTTGTCATTAAGATCCATCTCAAACTTAGTCCTCTGTGACCGCTTGTCTTCGATTGACCCCCGGCAGTGTTGATTCTCTGTCGTTTCCTGACTGGAATCATCTGGACCCTGTATCATTGTCTCATCACAAACATCTGAGTGTGATCTTTTTGAAAATGGAAAGACAAGAGCACAGCCCCTCTCTGTAACCTGGTAGGGAAATCTGTACTGAGTTAAGGTAAGGCCTTTGTAATGAAAGAGGCCATCTACATCAGAGCCCATCAACTTTCCCTCAACTGAGACGGGGGCCGACACAGACTTCCAAGCACCTTTGACCCTTTGCTGACGTCACACTTCCTAGTCTGGCTGTGTGACATAGGCATTGGGTCATTACAACTTGAGAAGGATCAAAGGACTGATCGAAAGCTTGTTGGTAAGCGCTTTATTTTTGTGTATGGTTATAAAGTTAAAAATTTTATCATATTCATAATATGTTACTATGTTGCATAATGGTAGAAAGATTTTTGGTGACACCTCAGGGGCGAGGCCCTTTGATGGATTTGGTTTGAAAATGTTCTGTGTATGGTAAGATTGATAAGAGATTGGTGTACACAATAGATGAGTAGGTGTAAGGTCAATGGTGCATATACAGACATGTTTTACTTGCATTTTTCAACAACTGAAATTAATAAAAAGGATACGAGCTGTCAAAGAAGTCCACACCACACTCAACAGCCTCTAGAACCTCATCTGGAAGGAAAACAATAATAAGATCAAACCTACAATTCACTCTTTTCAATTTTCAATTAACGTTTCTTTGAGCCCCTACCACACAATTTTAGCAAGCTCCTGGAGCTATATAAACGGATCGCAAGTCAAGCACACATTTCGACTGAAAATCTACCCTACAACATTATACGGGGTAAATTGGCCTACAAATAAATATCCACCAATCTTTTAAAATTACTAATTATAATAATTATTAATGATTATAAGGACAGAGTCAGGTGGACTTCTGCCCAAAATGTAGTTTTGAGCTAGCAGACTCGTTGGTCGATATCTAGGGAGTGAGTATAGGAGCCAAAATAGTAGATCAGATCACACCCAGGCTAGGTTATTTCTACTGAAGCAAATTTATCTTGGACATAAGAATGAAAGGTTAAATTTGCCAAAATTCTTCTGCTCTACTGTCTTTGAAAGTAGACTGTATTGATACAGTTATGTCTAGTGATGGCTAGGTTGCTGGAAGGCTCATTTAGTCCACTAAAGCTCATTTAGTATCATAGTGCATGCAACTAAACTTTATTCTTGGTCCATTCACAACTAAAGAGATACCTGGCCTGCTGACAGCATGGATGATCCTGGGCTTGTCCTCAGGTAACACTTCCTACAAAGTTGACAAAAAGAAAAAGTTAACTACAACAACAGACTTGCTTTTACAGAAAGAGGCTAATCTAATCAGAATCACAACAATATAATCTAGATCAGTGTTTTGTGTTCAGATGTATTTTAGTTAGCTACTGTATTATTTTTTCAATTCTTAACACAAATGCACATGGTTTTTGAAATGCATTACACCCTTAGGTTTTGCCAAATTCAACCATGATGTTAACACTTGCATAACAAATTATACTATCAATAATTTTGATTTACCAGAACAGCTTTGAGAAGATTTTTCCTGGTTTCTCTCTCCATGGCAAAGCTCTGGAAACCATCCAGTACAAAACCTGAAATTGTAAAAATATGACTTGGATACATACAAAAATAAACAATGTATGCAAACTCTTCCTAATACCAACATGTAATGGTTTCAAAAAAGGTCAAATTAGTATATCCTAACATAGAAAAGTTGTCACAAAGAGCATGAAGAAACAACAGATCTATCTGATTTATACAATACTTGATACAGTGTTCTAGTCAGCCTGAATTTTTTTCCATCCCATAGATTTTAAATTTGGAAATCCTGTTGAGTGTCAAAGGCTGAATTCTATGGGGGTTCAGAAGCATGTTCTCCCTGGAAAATTTTGAAACTTGGACCATAAGAAATGCTATTTCCTGCATGTTGAGGGGCAAATTTTGCTTATAGACTCTGCTTGGTTCAAAGGCATCTGTTTTATATTTTAACATGCAGATTTTTGTCCATCAAAGAGGATGGAATGGGCAAAATATGTCCGTCCCCAGCTGCAAAATTCCGTCAAAGGATGGAAAGATGGATGCTGGCTAGAACCCTGAGCTGGTAGCTTCTAAATTCCTAGAACAAGACAAGAGAAGAAATGAAAAGAATGCTAAGTTCTTACCTGCCACAGGTCTTTTACATGTCTCCCTTGCAGACCTCAGTCTTTCCTCTAACAGATCTCCTCCTTCTATCACACCCAGAATTTCTGAGCCCTTCAACTCCTAAGAGAATATATATAATTGTTAAAACATAGCAAATTGCATCCAAAGCTTCAATCTTTTGATTTTTGTACATTAATTGTGTACAGAAAGTAGCATGGGTACCATACTTATATTTCTACTGGGGCTCCAAAAAGGGCAGTGAGTGAAAGGAGCCCCAGTATAGTAAATAGGATGGTACCCAGGCTATAGAGAAAGGGCCTGAATTAGAAGGTTACGATTACTGCTTAACATCGTTTTTGCTCACAGAAGTTAACACCATGTTGAAGATTTCACAATGGCCCCACAGTTTGTAACATGGTATATAACCTGTAAAAATAAAAGCTGATAGCCTGTATGCAAGCCTTGTTAAGCTTCTGGCTATGCAATAATCTGCTTAAGTATGGCCCTGGCATGAGCTAAACATTGCATGCTTATCTCAAAAACGCTGACATCTACCTGTGACTTCTGGTGTATTTCCAGACACTGATCCAAGAAGTTTAATGTCCTGTCGACAGACTTGCGCACCCTCTTGGTGGAGGTGTCAGCAGAAGCAGTGTCTCCATCACACAGACACTGGTACCAGTCAGGACGGAACGCTTTCTGTATGGCCATGAAGTCTGCCACCTCCAACTGTGGGGAGGTAAAAGACGTATTAAGCAAAGGTCTGGGAAGAGTCTGCAAATACCGGAGCAAAACAAAAAAATATACACTGTTAGGCTAGCCCCTGAGGCATCGCCAAAAAATGAAGAAAAACTTACTGGTGCAGTGGCCAAATGTGTAGAGTGTTCACCTTGTGTTTGGTATGAAGGGAGTATGATCCCTGGCCGATTCAAGTTCAAAACTCTAAATGGTACATACTGCTTTCTCTGCTTAGCACTGAGTATTTATGAAAGAACATGGGAGTTGAGCATATACCACTACTAGACTAACTAGTGGACTAGCTCTCTGCTGTAGTGATCATTGTACAAACATGTGTGGCCCAAGGTCAATTGTAACAGAGATGGATGTATGTACCTTTATCCTACCCCCTGGCCCCCACACTGACACCCCCTTGTTGAAGTTGTATCCCGTCGCCTCCCTCACAGCAGGATCTTGCACAGAGCAGTACAAAAAGAAGTCCTACAGAAACAACAGAGACAAGGGCAAGGATTTCAGAAGAGGAACACATTACTCATGTGGCTTTATTTCTTGACAGTTAAGGATATCTTTAATGTGAATGGAACTACTCAAATACAGAATGTACTTTATAATGCTGTAGATTTATAAGATATCATTACATTCCCATTAATCAATCTAAGTCTACCATTCATATTCTTTTAAACTAAAAATGATTTTATGATAAAATATGAAAATCATAACTCGTACCTCCATGCCGGTGAATTTTCCGATTCCCTGCTGAAAGTCTTTAACAACATGATGCTGCTCCGCTCTGAGACACACAAAACGTACAAACAATCTTATCATAGTACAACAATAGTCACCACATGACACTGGGTTAAATATGTATAAAGCAAACATTCATCACAGAATCCTTATCCTGGAGGCCAGCGAACAGTGCTCAACAGCTATGGGTTTTCCAGTTTATTAATAAAATAAAATAAAAAGCCTGTATACTAGCCCTCTTACAGAGACCAGAATGCATGTGCGGCATCAGGAATTCTAGGTTACAATGATTGTCAAAGGTAAAGGCCCTGTAAAAGAAACAAAACCCATCTGGATATTGTTCATGTTATGTAAATCAAAACAATGGTAAAGAAAAGGACAGTCCTGTTTTCCTTTACGAGGCCTTTACCTTTGACATATTACCTAGAATTCCTGTTGCCGCTCATACGTTTTGATCTCTGTGAAAAGGTTTAGTATTAGTGAGTGCATATGTAGCATGAAAGTTCAGCTGTGTTGGTAAATGACATTATGGATAAACTAAACTTTAATTAACCAACAAGTTGGGACTTACTCCAACCATTGACATATTATTACCTAGAATTCCTGTTGCCACACATGCATTCTGATCTCTATGAAAGGGCTTATGGCAGCTACGTTTGCTCTATGGTCAGTAGGCATCCTTCCATCTACTGTAAACCAATACTAGTATATGGCACAGATAACATAAGACCAAAAGCCTTATACATATTGCTGGTACTCACAGTGTAGGCAGTGTGATCTGTACTCCCTCAGGTACGGTGTCCAGCTTCTGTAGAACATCGTACGTCAGGTGTGGTGCTGATCCACACCTTGTGTACAACAGACACCCGGGGAACTCCAGAACCTTGTTGCCATGCCGACCGACTTCTGTGATGGACCCCACCCGACAGCCGTTGACAACATTGGACAGTAGCACTTTCATCATGGAGTGTTCTATTCAACTGCTTGACACAGTCAAAAGTCCACAATCAAATAAAAAGCCTTTTCACAGAGATCAGAACGCATGTGCGGCAACAGGAATTCTAGGTAATATGTCAAAGGTAAAGGCCTCAAAAAACAAAACCGTCTGGACGTTGTTATCTAAATCGAAACAGGGCCTGTTTTCTTTTTCTGGGCATTTGACATATTGCCTTTATCTTTGACATATTAGTTACCTAGAATTCCTGTCGCCGCACGTGTTCTGATCTCTGTGAAATGTATAATTTGCTTCACAACTTGATACAAGTTATAAGAATAAGTTTTTATAACTTGAGTGCAGCGCCATATTGTCCTTGTCACTTTTATATGTTTATGAATAAAAACGAATACAACTCGTGATTATTGTGCGATACAAAGACATCAGCTTGCAAAACGTTAAACAGCCTCATTACTCAAAAATTGGGAACCTACTGGCAACAAATACACCCGATATATCCAAGAAGGTTTTAATCTTATTGAAACCTTCTTGATACATAATATCATTATATATTAAATAATATTAAAGATGAAAGGTTCCTACGTTGTTTACCTGGCTGAAGTTGCCCCCCTCCCCCTTTGCGTTACTCGGTTCAGCGAAAGGCCCAAATAATAATATTATGTGCTGTAAGGTCCATCTCTTTATAATTTATGTACTAAATGTACTACTATACCAACCATACGTACAGATCAAACTCATAGGACGTCATACACGTGATGAAATGTCGAAAAGTAGGACGTCTACGTCTACGAAAGTCCGTGTGATTTTTTCATGGAGGCGGCCATCTTGAATACTTCCCACTATGCTCTGCGCGGAAGTAAACAATTCGGCAACAACTTTTGAACCGTGTAATAGAGTGTCACAGACTTTGTGTGGACTCTGTATGGACAGCTTTGTTGCTCTGTTTGGGATTACTTGGTAACTAAACTACTAAGTGTATCTTGACCGTACGTCATAAAACCCTTGAAGGTAGACAGTACTAGTACAGCATCACAAGCCACCCCTGAGCACACGCTTTTGGATCGTCCCTCAAGATGTTTGAACTCTCCAGTAACGTTAATAATAGAAGTTATTGTGTAGGTTTTCTTCATAGAGAGATCGTGTACATGTATACAGATTTGCTGACATGGCATCCAGACATCACATACTACCTTACTTATCACGCTTATAACCCTTAACGGAGGGTCCCCTAACTTCGGACGTAATTTTATGAGTTCCACATCGTATTGCACCAGTGTCGATTGTCTGAAAATTGTTGCGCTTTGACTAATGATAAATGAGAGTGGTGGTGTTTGTGATTTTTTTCGTTGAGGAGTTAACTTAACGTCGTCCATCACATTATTTACACCTCGAATCTCAGCCTTTAAAAACAGAAAAACGTTGTTATGAATGTAATATTCTATAAATGAAAACAAACATGGCTTACCGTTCTGCATAATGAGACTATTCAAAATTCGTCCGAAGTTACGGGCCGCATGCCCAAGTTACGGAACCCTCCGTTTCGAATTCCTGCTAAATTTCTCATTTTTTTTTACCTCTCTCCTGCTCAGTTTCTTACGGACAGGAAGCAGTAAGAACAAATCATAGACAAAGACTGACCAGTAAATAATGTCAACATTTTTTTATTTGAAAATAGACAACTACTAGTATCTAGCATGTTGGAATTGAATCTTCACTCGCATACAGATTAACGTTGCTATGTAGGTTAGAAGGAAGAACTATAAAAAGTTAAACCCGTGTAACATTTTCTAATATAGAACATAAAGATCTGCTACTTCCCAGAAGTCAGACTAAAATTTAAAACATTTATTTATCTATGAGTTTTACAGTCACAAAAGTACCTTACATTTGTTACTTCAAGTTGTTGAAATACCAGATGAAAGTCTTATTCGAAATGTACGGCACAATACATACAAAACCCCATTGTTGAACTACAGCGCAGATTCATACTGCATTTAGTTAAGAAGTTTCTCCCTCCAGTACTCCACCCATGGTTTCTCGGAAGAACTCTTCAGGTTCAGCTCCTCTATTCTACTGATACTGCCATACCTACTCCTCTCTACCTGTTGTGCAGGTGGGGCGCTTTGAGCTCTTGCCTTGAGACGTCTTTGCCTTTCCTGCATGAGACACTCGTGTTTTTGTCTGTACTTTTTACGGATGAAGTCCTGTTCGGCAGGGCTTAGCCGATTCATGCTACCCTTTTGGTTCTTGTCGTCAAATATGTCCAGTTTCTGGTGCAACACCAGGATAGTAGGAGGAGTGACCAGTCTTTTCTTCTGGAATGGGTTAGGTTGTGAGATGTTGGTCGCAGGTGGTACACTGGGTGCGACGTTACTGTTCTTTCCTCCCTTTTGCGCAGGTGTTGTTGTTGTTGCGAGGGACCGCACTTCGACTTTCATCGGAGGGCTTCGGTGGGTTTCGTCTGAGCTCGACGACACGTCGGAGATTTCCGAGATCCTGTCGCTGTCGTCGTCCCCCCATGCCGTTCTGTGAGCATGTGGCTGTGCGAAGCTGACTCTGCTCTGGCTCCGTGGCGGCATCGCCTGGGATAGAATACAAGTTATCAGTATCACAACATCACTTTTTGTCAATATTTGTCTGCTCTTTTATGTCGATTCACCCTTTTCATTATCATTTCAATTTTAAAGGTCATAGCTAGACCACTAGATATCATTTCCTAAGTATTGACTTACGGCACTCTCACTGCACTTGGGGCACCGGTGCTGCACTGCGGGGTTCGAAAGATCACTTAACGAATTTCAGAGATAAAGAAAGAACGACATTTCTGATGTTTTGCGTATCTTCTAAGTCATACTTTAACTTTTTACTTAATATGTATATTATTTTTTAAAAATGGCGAAAATAACACAACAGTACCGCAGTGAACGACCCCCGTAGTGCCGCACCGGTGCCCCAAGTCCAGTGAGATACCACCTTCATAATTTGCCTGTCTGTCGTCTGTCTGTGTGCTTCTGTATTGTAGTTTATGTATAGAGGAATCAGTGCTGTTCAAATAGGCTCTACCAGATGGAGTGAAAACTACAATCTCTTGTTGCACATTTGGAGATTAAGACTGAATAGAACCTCCCTTTTCAAGGTTCATATCTGGTGACTTTAAGACATAATATCTCAAGTCACCTCAGCTGACCAATGAACAGGACCATGTATCTACTTTGATCCCTACCATTAAGTCATACCATGATATTTCTGAAAAAGAAAATTACTGATAAACTCACCTTGCTAAGGCTGCCTCTGCGTGCCACATGCGGCTCGGACATCGGTGTCTGGGCCCTCTCGGCTGGCCCTTGAGACCTTGGGAACGAGCTCGTAGCCGGCCTAACCAGGGATGTCCGGGAGAATTGCTGCGTCAGCTGCGACCGCCGGGACCGACCCGAATCCGCCGTCTTTGCCCTTTTCGTCTTCCCCTTCTCCTTCGTCACCCTTTGCTCTATCCGAAGTCTCTTCTTTCTTTCTTCTTCCTCCTTCTTGGCTAGCTTCTCCTCTGCGATTTGGCACTGCCTGGCGTAGATCCGGGCTAGCTGGTCTATAATCTTCTCCTGAGCGAGGTCGTACTCGTGAAGATTTCTCCGACGCATCCATTCTACGTGCGTGTACTCTTTGTCTAGGAACACTCGGTCGATGCGGTTCTTCCTCATCTGGTCCTCCATGTTTTTATGCTCCTGTCTGCGCCGCTGGGCCTTCTGTTTCTCAAACTCGGCCTCTAGACTCCCGCCCATACTCCGGATCATGATGACTTAGCAGTGCGTGCTCCTACCGAGTTCCGAAAGACGAAAGTGCACTGGTTCGAATCCCGGGAGCCAGTAGACTTTTAAATTTCTCCTCTTGTGTTTCCTCCTCCACTCCTACCGAGTTCTAGAAGACGAAAGTGCACTGGTTCGAATCCCTGGAGCCTGGAGACTGTTAAATCTCTCCTCTTGTGTTTTTTCGTTCACTCCTACCAAGTTCCGAAAGACGAAAGTTCAAGTTCGAATCCCGGGAGCCAGGAGACTTTTAAATTTCTCCTCTTGTGTTTCCTATTTGATTTCACTCCTACCGAGTTCCAAAAGATGAAAGTGCAGTGGTTCGAATCCCGGGAGCCAGGGGACTGTTAAATCTCTCCTCTTGTGTTTTCTCTTTCACGGCTACCTAGTTCCAGAAGACGAAACTGGTTCGAATCCCGGAAGACAAGAGACTGTGTATTTTCTCCTCTTGTGTTTTCTCTTTCACGGCTACCTAGTTCCAGAAGACGAAAGTGCCGGTTCGTTTACCGGAAGACAAGAGACTGTGTATCCTCTCCTCTTATCAAGTTCATAGGAATCTATTTGCAACTCGCTGAAAGGGATTGAATTCTGATTCTATTGTTATTCTAAAGAGATAGCAAACTTGGAAGTCTCTTGGTAAATTTGCCTCGGGCTGCAGGAAATTGAATGGACTTGGGCATCCCTAGTAACGTTGTCAACAACAGACGTCAAGTCATTTTACGTTGTGTGGCCTGGCAGCATCTATGGTAGGAAGACATTGACAAGAAATATTTAGCACAGATTATATTCCAACGTGAACTTAAAACCATTAGTTATCGTTAGGAATACACTGGTTATATCATGTAGAAAGACCTAAAAGCGATATCACGTTGCATGATGTATATGTAATGTCAATGGCAGAATTGGATACATAGAAAATACATTTACTCACGATAGACTGAGTGAAAAACAGTTCCATTAATATCAATCCAAAATAGAAATTAGTAGAGCCGAGAGTTAACGCACCCTCTAACATTTGGACATTACATAGGACTGATAGAAATGGGCACCCACCACTTCTAGCAAAAAACTAGAGCGATAAAGACCTTAAGGTTACAGACTCTAATGTAAAAGGGGTTTGTATTTGAAGAGAGAGAAAACGCTGTCGGATACACATGTATGCAACAATAGTTGCCATGGCACGGAGGCGCCATGAATATGCTGATAGGCATGTTTCTACTGTGCGCTACGGTAGTCATGGCGACGCTGACATGCCCTTCTGTGTAAGGCCTCACTGACTTCTGTGTAAGGCCACACTGGCTAAATTTTATGGATGACATCCTCTGTAGACCCCAAAACTGATGCGCGCGGGCGAAAGAAAAGAATAACTTGTGTAGCAAAAAATGCTGCTAATAAACCACGGGACTAAGCATCCAGTCCATTCTTTCCCAGGCTTCATTTGTCCTATATATTTACCACTATTAATAGACAATCAACGCCATTTCAATCATGTTTATATTGTCATTCTTGTTTAAAGAGCTAGGGAAAAAGGGCACTGTGGCCCCGTGCCCTGACCATGTGCCCTTACCCTGGAGACTAGATCCTCTGGTAAGCATAACATTCTGATTGATCAGGGATGCTATTGGTTGCCATTAAAAAAATGTTTTTGAGAACAGGAAAAAATTAATGCGCGCGCGGATGTTATCCATATAATTAAGACAATGTGGCCTTCAGTGTGTGACAGGAAGATTTAGTGTGCTAACCTATTATCTTTATTCATCGGTCACAGCACCTAGTCTCTGTTGATAACAGCTTTCTTTGCAATCGTGATGACTTACAGAAAATGAATGACTATGAATGATAGGGAACTACACATCATTAACTTGGCATAAATGTCTCGCTGTTTGTATTTGAACAGACATGAAAGGAAACTCAGTCAGTTACGAACAAAAGAAGTATGACAAAAATGCGCGAACTTCGTAAATTCCTTGGGGGCTACTTCATTTAACGAATTGACTAGGTCGTTCCAGCAGAAGATCACCTACTGAAACTGTTGTCGCTGAAAATCACCGAATCACCATGATGGCATTTACGTGGAATGCGATATGTAGCAGTTCTTATTGCACATGTTGTACCTAGTCCTTGTCTGTTATAAAGAAGTATCATTTTGATTGATGTAATTGCCAGCAGTTGCACAAGCCTCCATACCAGTCTTCACGGTGGACCTTTCTTAGGCTGTTTTCTCATTGTAGTTTTTGTACATCAAGTTTTCTGATAGCTACCTGCTTTCTGGCTGCCGTACAGCGAAATACCTACTGCCTACTGGGCACATTCTGTGTCTTGACAATCGCCTGAAATCCAGTTTTATCTAATACCATCTTTACTAGTAGTCGCTACCCCGTCATAAGTGGGAACAGACTCAAAGCTAACAAGATACTAGACCGAGCTTCAGGCTATCCTGCAAGCGAGAGGATATGAAAAAGTGTAGCCTCTACCAAGCTCCCCAGGTAGTTTGAAAAATACATGTAGTAGAAATTGGCCAAATAGACAGAAAACACACCAGAGGATTTAAGGTCGCAAACGGGACTCCTCGGTCAAACAACTACTCTGGTGTGTTTTCTGCCATGTCTTTTTGGCCAATTTCTACTATTTTTTCAGCGACCCGGGGGAGCCTGATAGCGGTTAGAAAAAGACTGGCCGACTGCCCGAAACCCCGTAGCAACCAGCAAAAAAAGCCCAGCCATGAAGCCTGACTCGACTGTGGGGTAGGGGCCTAAGGGTTGCTCTATATTTACCCCCTATGTTTCTCCGCCCCACCCTTGAGTACTTACCGTACCGATATCGATATACAAGATGATATATCAAGGCCTGTACAATAAGCACCAATAGTCCTGTCTATTGGTTACATTCCGTGGAATCGTGTGATCTGCTTGTGTTACATCCGATGGAAACAAACAAAGCTGGCTGATAAACTCGAGTCGTTGATGACATAGTTGTAACGGCGTATCTAATTAATGAGGCCGGCCAGTATGGCGCCATGACGGACCAGGCACGTGCTGATAGTAAAGATGATACTTTGAAACCTGTATGTTGGTCATATGGCCCGAGCTGAAAGAATTTGTCATGAATTCGGGGCACAAAAACGCATGATCATAGAACACTTTCTATTGCTATTTTCAATTTTGATCGCCAACGTAGATGTAAAATATCAATGTCTTTTCTTCGCTCATATATGCCATGAATTCAGGTACAAATTAAAGCAAACGTTCGCGGGCTATCCTTTTGTTCTATTTAATATATGGCGATATATATTTTGATCGCTAACGTAGATGTAAAATGTTTTTTCTTCGCTTCACTCACCCGGTGGTTTATTTAATAGTTAAACAGTTGCAAAAGCTTAGTTCCTATAGTTTGGTTATAAAAAAAGTGAGCAGGTCCAGTGTCACCACATACACCCTAGAGTGGGACATTAACTCTTTTAATATTGCATGATAACATATTGCAATTTTGCTTCTAATATTTTCAAATTTCAGGTTGCTGATGTTGTTGAAATGTAAAAGATGTCATCCAATGCCTTTGGTTCAAATTGTATTCGAATACTAGTACATTGTATTCGCCCAAGGCAAGGCAACTATCCCGTGTTGGATCTTGGTTGAATACACCCAAAGTTGTGTTTGCTTTGTCACGCTTATTTTACTTTCCTGAAGAAATACACATATAAACTGTCTATAGTACATGGTGATTTCAGCTACAGAGGTTGTACGCATTGGCACAACCTTGTAAAACCGAAAAAAAGCACATTAGAAACTATCGTGTAGAGACGGTATTCTTAGGTGCAAAACCTCCTTGGTAACGGATCTCTTTCGAGAAAATCATTACTTTGATCGTCCTCTTTTATAGAACGCTAGCTCCGTGTTACAAAATACTATTGCTTTAACATAATCCGGGGTAGAAATTTCTTTGACCAAAAGCTGTGTTCGGCTAGGTCATCACTTAATCTTTAAAGCATGGGAACCGACGGTGTAGTCAGTCCATTTTGTTAGACAAAGCCTCTGACGGACCCGACATATTGATGGCCCAGATCCGCTAAAAAAATCCATCGTTCCTATATTCCGTTATGCTCCTTGACAAAAATGTCATTCCAGAGCAAGCTGCTAGGGGGCCCAGGCATACATCACTTCTTCCTTACATCACAAGCCATAAAAAAACATCTGCCATAAAAAAACAAGACCATAGCATGTCCAGGTCAAAAGATACAAAAACTGAAAGTTCTGCTGCAGCTTACCGCAAATATCCGGAAACACAAACAAACAGACACACACACACAAAGTTGATCTTTCTGGGTCCCGCAAAATTTCTCGGGGCAAGCTAGTGGTGTAGGCGGGGGCGGTGTACCGAAAGTGCGAAAAGGAACGAAAAGGAACGAAAAGGAACGAAAAGGAACGAAAAGGAACGAAAAGGAACGAAAAGGAACGAAAAGGAACGAAAAGAAGTCATTACAAGCTATTGTTGGTGGTGAGAAATGTTTTGCTTGCGTGCTCAGCTTAATGCCAAACACAAAGGAACGAATTAAGAATGATGACATAGTCTTACAGCGGTTCAGTCCATGATATATGTCTGTTACAGTCTCAATAACACGCGAACAAATATGTACTTTTGTAATATTTTCATGCATAATTCAGATGCATGACAAATATCTATTTCAACATTAAACACATGATGTGACATAAATAAATATCAATTGGATTTACTTTGTCTGCACGTTATTTATAGCATGAATTGTATTCTGCAGTTTCTTTTTTTAGTTCTGCAGGGATTATTGAGTTTTTATCTGACTATCTGTCCTTTTAGACCACGCCTAACCAATTATGGCGTGTCCACTGAAAAACCTCTTGGTATTAAAGAATGAAAAAAAAGCTTTTGTCGTTTCGTGGCTTCTATCATAATATGTCAGATTAAACAATGGAAGGGTCAGACATAAACTTGTTTGTAAAGATAATCTTGGATTTAAGTTCCATAATCTTATAAGTCTCATTATGCACGTAATGACATGTGTATGTATCTTAAGTAGCTATAGCCTGAGTCTTACAAGGGGGGAAATTTAACGTATGTTTTTCTTACCGGGTGGTATCTCACTGTACTTGGAGCACCGGTGCGGCACTGCGGTACTGTTGTGTTATTTGTCGATTTTTTTTGTATATTACATCATGCTTTATACGTAAAAGTATGGCTTTGAAGACAGCAAAATACATAAAACGTAAGAAAATTCGTTGAGTAAGCATCTAAACCACGCAGTGCCAAACTGGTGCCACAAGTGCAGTGAGATACCACCTTTAGGTCCCCCACTTTTAACCGTCGTTTCCAAAATTATCACATTTCTTTTCATATCATTCCAAATGGCAAACTTTTAGTTGCAAGAATCTCTGAGATTCTTTGGAGGAACTTGTCTCAAGTTATGCCATCTTCGTCCATTTTCACAATCCATTTAGTTAGTTCAGTTCCATTTAGTCATCGGTTTAAAACAATAGCCCGAGCCAGGCAAGTACGAACAAATATAAATTCGACACCATATTAGCAACATTCTTTCTCAACGTTAAAATAACACACTCCGATAACAATAAAACTGTAATCCAAAGCAACATACATTCACATTATATGTATCAGTGTACAGTAAACTCTCGTCTTAAGCTTTAAATTTTAATGAGCCCCTGGCTATTAACAGGTGTTTATGAACTGTTTGTTGACTTATACCCTCCATATTGACAAAACATTCTTTCTCGTAGTCATGCAACCGCACAGAACGATAATTAGATCTAATCGAAGAAAAAAATCCTTGTAGAGAGATAGATAGTGTAGAGGATACGGAATAAAGGTGTTGTTTATACCGAAACGGGAAAAGGTACTTACCGGTATGATTTCCTGGTCGAAAACTATACTATGAACAGTCACACCCAATTTACAGACGGATCCCTGAATAATTGGTCGTTTGGGCGACGATTTGTTTGTTCATTCCTGATCATCCGAAGCTTTTCGCCGGGAAACTTAATTACTTGACTTTCTTATCGACACATAGGGTGCGACAAAATAACAGCGCAGCCAAGGCGTGTAAAGTGGGTCAAACCATTCAGAAAAGTGGGAGCTTTAAAATTTATTTTGACAGAAACGTTGAACCCCTTAGCTAGACTGCGACATAATTAAAATAGAATAATTACCAATTTATAGTATTTCATACCACTCAATCTTAATTTAGAAATAGCCAATTTAGGAAGTATGAAAAATACGTGATATTTCCTGACACCCCGCTTTTAGAAAATAGAACACTCCACCCTTTGAAAACATCTGGTGGTAGCGTGGGGTTGGGTTTTGGCTGGTTTCTACCAAACACAATCCACCAGCAGATACAGTTACCCATCTCCATATCAGTTTCACCCAATCAGAGTTCGCTTTCACCCCCGGACGGTAACGTTACCCCTCCCCGTTGTGTGTCTACCTGTGCGTTAGCACGTCAAGGTGTGCCGTACCTGTGGCAAAGGTTTTGTTTTGAGCTGACCCCCTGAAAGATGTGTAAGTAGTAGGAGGCAGTGGGTAGACCCCCGGGGATTATATAAACCTACGTTGTCGCACTTTTGTGGTAATAAACAAAAGCTATTTATTTAGAACTTGGAGAATAAGCGGTAGGAGGGACTATGTGGTAAGTCGTGTGTAACGTGTCAATTGTATATGAGCGGTAGATAGACTGTTGTATATCGTAAGCGATATATACAATAGATATATACATATGACTTTTATTTCTGAAGAAAGCAGCTTTCCTAAAAAGTATGCGCCAATTTATGGTCGTTGTGTTTTTGTTTATTTTAGATAGATAGTCTTGCTCATCTCTCTTACGAATTTCACCAAATTCACTGCTTTGCAGTATTAAAATAAATAAAGTGTTCTTGTACTAGCAAATATCGCAATTATTCTACCTTAGTTATCTTGATTATATGTGAAATAGTGAATTTTCCACGAGAGAGTAATGGATAGATAAAGGTGTGAAGTTGTGTTTGCGGGAAAAATCTTGTTTTTCACGTGTGGCATATATTTAAGAGACTTAAGATGAAATATCTACGTGAACGCAAGTACAACCTACCATAAACACGAACATGTGAAGAAACTGATTGTCTGTAGCACAATTGGGATTGGAGTGATGGCGAGCAAGGTGGTCCGGTAAAACGCCGACGTACAATTCAATCATAAATCGCCAGATGGCGTGCATACACAAGTCGCAGCCAAATAAATGGCTTGGAGACTGAAACAAAATGTCGTAGCAACTGCCCAGTTAAATACGTTTGTATATGTAAAGAAACGTTTCACAGTTAGAGTTTTTTCGACATATTTTGAAAAAGCCTCCCCTGAAAATACGTTAACGTTATGTGTGAAAGAAATGGCAAATGTTACCAGACATAAATTGAAACACATGCAGGCAGACCCGTCCTTGGTACTGAACGCCATCTACATGTTGATACCTGTATTATGTGCTCACCACTGTCCACACACATGTCCCTGGTCTTCAACGCCTGTCTTATGTGCTCAACAGTATCCACAAACATGGAATTTGGAAACACACATGTCCCCAGTGCTGAACACCGGCCACACACAAGCAAAAACACCTGTCCTTGGTGCTGAACACTGTACACACAAGGGCTCAAAGGTCCCAGCAGTAGAATTCTAGCATGCTATCGCGTGCACACACACACACATACGCTGTTGTGCATTTCTTGAGTACAGGAACAAAAGACTTGTTAGCTCATAGTGATACCACAATTGTTGTTACGACGTTTATGGTGTCCAAATAAGCATGTTTTTTTTTTACAAATAATTTTTTTACCTTCTCTAAATAAATTTGGAGTCTTCAGATGTCATCCATAAAATTTACTTGCTTTGGCCTAAAACCGGTTATGTATTTAAACTTAGAAGTTCTGCATTTACTTTACAATGTAACGTACATTGTAAGAAGTGTTATGTACACTGTAACCCTATACAAACCTTGATATGATATCAAGATAAAACTAGAAAGGCAACATTTTTGAAAAAAATGCAGGATGTGGACGAAGGGAAAAGAAAGCAAAAATCGCAGGAAAAGAAGCAACAAGAAAGGCAACATTTTCGCGAAAATGCAGCAAAAAGAATTAAAAAACATTGTCTGTCCACGGATTCGATCCCGGAGCGTTGGTTTACCACGCGTGAATAATCCCATTGAGCCAGTGCTACAACATGTTACGAGTGCCCGTTTTAACAGGTAACGTTATAATTATACAAATGTATTGCGTTGCTTGAAAAAACCCGCGAGCTTCCGCTGGCTATTTTTCTCGCTTATAATCGAAGGTATTTCACTAAAACTTGGACAGAATACTAAAATATTTTTTGTGGGGCATTTTTATGTTGTTATTTAGCCGATTAGATGCTCTGAACTTGCTGCATTTTCAACGTTTTTTGGCCCCGTAACCGGTTCTACCCAACGTCCAATACCCCTACTTTTTGTGATACTGCGCTGCCGAGTGCCATTTTGTGACCTGTGCGTTGATAGGTTTACCCCTGACGTATCCACCAGACAGTCAGAATGTTAGCCAATCAAAAAGCTGGAAACGTGGACTGCATGCTACAGGTTCCATTTTTTCTGAGTTTTGATTGGTCGGGTGGAATATCTGTAGAGAATACTAAATGTGTGGCTTCGCCCACATAATAAACAATGTAAAACGAGAACATAGGTAGAGAACATAGTGGCTTGTGTTGGTTTTATTGTTTTTTTCCCTAATATACACTGTGAAATGCACACCGGATTCCAAACTGGCAAGATCTGTAACATGAAATTCAAGCTGCTGAGCCAGTCTAGTTGGTGCAAAATATCCCAAAATATTGTCAATATTGAAGTTGGACTTCAGTGTAACAGCTCAACAAAAACAACACATACATTTACAACAATAGCTCATGCTTCTGCTAATTGTTTAAACATCATAAATGTTTAAATGAACATTTTAATAATACTACATTTTCAGCATACTTGCCAGAAAATCTGCAGTGTTCACAGTTTGAAAAGATGTTTTCTTTCTATATCAATGAAGCAGGCAGGTACTGATGGCCATATTGGTGTCCCTATTTGCATTTTAGTGGATAGAAGCTTGTGTTTTAATTGCAGGTTTTTGAGTATGCTCTAGGTATTCTCATACAGGGTGCTACCATCATCTGGAAAGATGGAAGGATGTCTACTACCAGGTATTCTCGACTTAGTAGTCATATTCTTTATTAGAGTGTCGTAAGATCTGAAAACACAGCTACGATTCACTGGTATGCAAATCTGGACACCAACATGGTGTCAGACAGAGGGATGACATCATATGAAAATGCTCTCTTTCTCTTTGACCATACATGATGACAATACACTCATCTAAAAGTGTCATGGGCTGACTCAACTGTAGCATACATAAGAAGACAAAGGTTCTAAATTTACATCTTGGCGTCATGCAGGTTGAATGGACAGGAGAGAGCCGAATAAGAAATGCTGGATGACCGGGAACTTGTTCAAAACCTGTAAAAACAAATAACCACAACAACAGGAGTGAGTTACACTTTTCAATGACATTAAATTCATGTTTAAAAGCAGGCTACATCATGTGATGTTGCTATACAATAGCTCCATCTATCATTTCCTTTTTGAAGTGCACCCACGTCAGCTTTGTACAACTTGATGAGTCCTGAGTTTATTGTTGTTTGATAGCAGTCTACATCATTACATTAAACATGGTGATGTTGCTGTACAATAGCTCCACCTATCATTTCCATTCTGAAGTGCACCCACCTCAGCTTTGTACATCTTGATGAGTCCTGAGTTGACCTTGCCCCAGTAAGGCACACCACTGATGCCCCACAGGGTGTGGGAATGCTCTGCAAACGGTCCCGTCTTCATCTAAACAAGATGGAAATGTTGAACTAGGCCATGTTAATTTGCTTATATGACGTATATCCTGTGGCAATCCCAAAACCGATGCAAGCACGTCAAAAAGCAAGCATGCAAAAGAAAAAGTTTGGCCAAAAAAAGCTGCCTTCAGTATGAAATCTAAGTAGTCCGAAAGGTTGAACAAATGCTAGAACAACCAGTATAGTATGCCAAACAATTCCAAATTCAACTTCAAAATTGACTTTGGCATTGAATTTCGCATTCTACATTATTAAATGTTTTCATATATTTTATTTCTAATTTCCAGCATATATTTGCTCACTGACAAAAACTGGTGGATCCCAGTTGAAACGTCTGACAGTAAATCATATCCAGTTGCTTGAGTAACTGCTTTTTGGCACATATATTTGCTCATTTTGCAGCTGCTTTGTACAATTTACAGAATGGTAGAAAACCTTTTATTTGGATGAAATTTGATAGTTAATGTGCACACAGATTCCAAATAATTGAACAAATATGTAGCCTGGAATCCAGCCGTATTGTGCTTTGGTCGCTCCCCTGATGTACGCTTCCTGCCAATACGACTGGCCTTCGTTACCATTCGAACGATCGGCATTTCAATATTCGCACACTTTATGTGCGCGATTTCTGATTGGCTGTTAGCACCACCAAGGTGGAAATCGAACACAAACAATCATGTTTACAGTTTGTAATCGAACGGAACACTACTTCTATCTTTCGACTCATTAGTGACGTAAGGGCCGATTGTTCCAATCCTAACGAAGGCCAGACGTGTTGGCAGGAAGCAGAGCGACCAGAGCACAACACGGCTGGATTCCAGGCTAACAAATATGGCCATACCAAAGAAAAAGTTCAGGACACTTTGAAAATGGAAGAAGTAAAATAATCTTCACACAACTTACAGTGTTGATGAATCTGATACAGTCCAGGAACATGTACTCTGTGTGATGGTGCTGTACTATGTCTAGCTGGGGGAAGTGTTTGGGCTCTATTGTAGGGTGATCTGTGGAGAAGACACATTCTAATTATCATTACATCACAACAAACAATTAAACACACAGATGTACTGTATTATATAGAACGTTTCTCCAAGAAGGACAACTAGTACTTGCGATAACGTATCTTCTTGCAATAATATCACTAGAAATTCTTGCACACATCTTTCACCAAAAGGCAACTATGTACATTTGTATTGAAAGAATGACACAAATAATACAAAAAAACTTCAATTTCTATGAAAGATATACACAAATAGCACAGTGAGGGAGAGGGTGATTGAGTGATTGCATGACTGATTGTGTCATTGAGTGACTGAGTGTGTGCGTGTGTTTCAGTCAGTGCGAGACTGACTGAGTTAGTGAGAGTATGCGTGTGTGAGCATGAGTGAGTGAGTGAGTGTGAGCATGAAAGAGTGAGTTGTGAGCATGAATGAGTGAGCATGAATGAGTAAGTGACATAGTCTCCTACTCATGAGCTGTGAGCTGCCCCCGAGGAAGGGTAGGAACTGGGATTCTTCTTGTCGTGAGCATGAGTGAGTGTGAGTATGAGTGAGTGTGAGTATGGGTGAGTGTGAGTATGGGTGAGGGAGTAAGTGACTGAGTGCCCTACTTATAAGCTGTGAGCTGCCCCAGAGGAAGGGTAGGAACTGGAAGTCGTCAAGTCATGAGCATGAGTGAGTGTGAGTATGAGTGAGTGTGAGTATGGGTGAGTGAGTAAGTGATTGAGTGCCCTACTCATGAGCTGTGAGCTGCCCCAGAGGAAGGGTAGGAACTGGAAGTCGTCAAGTCATGAGCATGAGTGAGAGTGAGTATGAGTGAGTGTGAGTATGGGTGAGTGAGTAAGTGATTGAGTGCCCTACTCATGAGCTGTGAGCTGCCCCAGAGGAAGGGTAGGAACTGGAAGTCGTCCAGTCATGAGCATGAGTGAGTGTGAGCATGAGTGAGTGAGTGAGTTGGTAAGTGAGTTGGTGAGTAATTGACTGAGTGCCCTACTTATGAGTTGTGAGCTGCCCCAGAGGAAGGGCAGGAACTGGAAGTCGTCCAGTCGTGAGCATGAGTGAGTGTGAGCATGAGTGAGTTGGTGAGTGAGTAAGTAACAGAGTGTCCTACTCATGAGTTGTGAGCTGCCCCAGAGGAAGGGCAGGAACTGGAAGTCGTCCAGTCGTGAGCATGAGTGAGTGTGAGCATGAGTGAGTTGGTGAGTGAGTAAGTAACAGAGTGTCCTACTCATGAGTTGTGAGCTGCCCCAGAGGAAGGGCAGGAACTGGAAGTCGTCCAGTCCCCAGACTCCCTGACTCCCCGCCGGCTCCATCCTGTACACTGTCTGCAGCTTTCTCATCACCTCCAGATATCTACACATGCAGAAACCAGGGGATCAGGAGTTGTATATTGTTGTTGCATTTTATTTCAAACTGTTCCTTCTACAATCACGAATGAAAAGTGATTTTTAACGAGGCCACTAAATTCCACACAAACATCTCCATGTTTACAGACAATTTAGAAAACTACTTACTCTTTACATCATTGAACCCACACATTATAGAAAAGGTGGGATCCTTTGTCTTCCACTGTCTCAAGAAAAGAAGTCGAACCCAACAAGTTACAGTTTAGCTTTTAGACTAGAGTAGACAAATTCTATACTGTTCTACACTATATGTTATTCATGTTACCTGGAATAAACCTTGTGCAAGAATTTGCAATAAACTATTATAATTGATATAGCACAGTTATGGTAAAGTGCAACCTGGTGATTCTGGGGGAAGAATCAGTGACTCTGCCAAATGGCATATCTGTCCATTCACTCAAAAAACACTGGGTCCATCATCTATTTATTGATCAATCAATTGACAGTGTCAATCATCTAATCCAAATCCCTGTCTTTTGTCTTGTCTTTGTTAGACTTCATCTTTCAAGTGGCATGTTTTTTCATCATATACTTCCTTTAACACTCAACTTCTTCAGTTATTTTATCTCAGAAATAACATATGTCTATAATACTGTAATCATAGAGCTGAACGCACCTGTGAAACACTCTGAAGACGAGGGCTAGCATGTCCTTTTCTGTGAAGATACGCAGCTTAAAAAGGCAGCACAGAAATGCAGTAAATGCTGCCTCATGTCCTGTATAAGGAACAAATCAAGGTGGGTCTTGTAAACGTTGTCAGTTTTAAAGACTTCATGGTCTCAAAATACATGTATGTGCAAAAGGATACACTATCATAGCATTTTTAGATCTTATGCATTAAAAGCAACAAAGGGATTAGCCTTGAACTTAAGATAATATATTGTTCATCACAGGACTATGGTTGATCAATGCAATCAGTGCTTATATATGGGCTTTGACATCTCAAATCATTGACAGGGATGTTGTAACCAAGTTGTTCATTCAAACCTGTACACATGGTCCATGTTTTTTGTGCTGTTTCCATACCTCTGACTAGAGTCAGGGGTTAAGAATCTAGATGATGCCACTCTGTCACACTTGGGCAATCCATTGGCCACTACAGAAAATCTTGTTGCGTATCTGTAACTACAAGTGGTATAAAAATCTTGTGTCTATTCTTATGTTTTGAGAGGCAAAGAATCAAATTAAGCCATTTCAGGAAGATCAACGAAAATTTCGTGCTGAATAGGCATACAACATTTGCAATTTATGGTGGTCATTACCGAAAAGAAAATTTTCCATCATAGGTATGGAAACAGCAAAAAACATTGCATGCTTTTCTGTCTCTGCCACCAGACTAATAGAGTGCTACCCTCACCTGTGCCATAGTCTATCCTAGTCTTGTTGCCCACTCCCTCCCGTAGGTAAACTGCTATCTCAGGTGCAGCTGTGTGGTACTTCTCAGGGAGCAGGGGCTCAACTAAAGACTCAACATTCTGGAACCAGAGATAACACATGTTACAAAACAAGCATGAAATAGTTTTCTGTACAATTCTATGGTGATATCATTGTGTGCTTATCATACACGAACTGTGCAGCTGCGATAAAATCAATTACCTGAAAAAATAATATAACTTTGAAAAAAATGAAACCACTACATACAGATAAACTTCTAAAATATATAGTACTGTAAATTCATTTAGGAAGGTACAGCCAATTTCCCTTCCACCACCTTTAACTTCCTAACCGAAGTCAGGTACCTATTTTTACACCTAGGTGTAGCATGACAGGATTAGAACCCAGGACCTGTGGGTTCAAACAGTTATACCCTGCAGTTATGTCACACAATCCCAGAGTTCACTTTCATTCAACACAAGCAAATTGCTTATGTCAGATTTTCATTCGCAAATTTGTCCACCAATTTCAGGAGTGGTGATTCAATTTGAGGTAAGCTATTTGCTTGTGTCAAAAGGAAGGTTACAAACTCCAAAATGGATTCTATCTAGAGCTGTGTACCTAAAGAAATTTTAGGTGTACGTGCAGATACAGGGGTTTAGGTACAGGTCCGGACTTATAACCCGTAGTCCTGTACCAAAACATGTTTGATCAAATATCTGTAAGTTACAAATGTAGCCAGCTGTCTTTTTTTAGTGAAAAACTGTCATCTTTGTATAAAGATTCTGATATTTGAACCTCAAAACAAACTTTAAGTTTTATTGATTTTCAACTGCAAGTTTACCTCTTCCAGCCTCTGGAACCATGTGCGGTAGGCCTTGTTGCCGAATCTCTGAGGCTGCTCTACAGGAGGGGTCTCGTCCACCCACCTGTCTAAGGTGTCCAGTATGCCTAACAACTTCTCTGTCGGCTAGGATCACAAAAGCAATTAACTGATTGTAAAATAAAGTTACAAACAAAGAAGAACAAGAGCACAGATCTCATTTCTCCATTAGACATTAACTATCTTCGATTTCTTGCCTTATAAATGCTGAGAACACAGATCTTTTAGTCCAATTTCAATCAGTTCTTTAGAATGATCAGAAAAATATGGAGAAAGAATATGATGCTTCTATGTATGTACAGGCAAATCTATATTACAAGTGGCCACCTCAACACAAAGACTACCCAGCCAATGTGACCTGTACCTTTTTGGTGGTCCCTTGTGTTATTACCCTTAGATAATTTTTCCCAATTGACACAAGCATTAATGATGCTATCTTTAGTGACATCTGTTGAAAAAGACCACATTTTGTTGGTTACAGGACTGGTCCTATAGTAGAGCCTATAGTATTGCCTATAGTAAGTTTGACTATCGAACATATAGTTGACAGTTACTGAGTTAGACTCACTTCAGAAATATGGCATTCGCATGTTCTGGACTTCCCCTTCACAGCCTCATTGAGTGTCAGCACAAACCCCATGTAGTCCCTGTGTGCCTGAGATTTCTGCCACTTCCCCATGTGCATCGGGCTCATAATCTCTCTCTTTGGTACGGAAAACTCGTGTTCCGGAGAACTGCTCTCCGCTCTCTCCTTCTTCTCTCCGCCATCTTCAGGAGGATTGGAGACAGCTGGGAAAAGAAGAAGATCAGTGAGGATTGTTGAATTTTGGATCTGAGTTCAATTCCCTTGGGCAAGACAGTCCAGTGCTAAGATACCTTTATCAGCAGCTACACAGGTTGCCCCACTTCCAAATTATTACTTTCGGCCCAAAACGGGACGTCTAGAATCACTACCGGCTGGTACCAAACAATATGACCGACAACGCGATTCCAAGTGTCCCGTTTTTGTAATCTCCAAGCAGATCCTACGGTGCCATAAGATAGTATCAAAGCTGGCCAGGGACTATAGCCGGCTAAGGGAGTCAAATGGGCACCTATGGGGAGTTTGATACTAACGTTATACATAACGCACCGTGGATCTGGTTCGAGATTCCTATGGGGAGTTTGATACTAACGTTATACATAACGCACCGTGGATCTGGTTCGAGATTACCGTTTTTGGCCAAAACATTACCGAACATGACCAACTACACTTCGGAAGATTCCTGAACTTTCCAAGATGGCGTCCCGTGAGGTTGAACAGTGAGAAATGTTTGTTACAGGTCGGGTTGTGGAGTACTTTAGTGCAGTACGGTTTCGAGACGACTCGGCACCTGAGACAACTCGGCCCTAGTCGGCACCATACTTACTCGGCACATAACTTTTATATTTTGCACTCGAAGAATGATATTCCTATCATTCCGGCAGCATAAGAAGTGACATAAGAATGTACAAATCAATCTCACCCCACAAGGTAACGTTTTGGATACAAATTTTTAGGATACAAGACCCCCAAAACATGTTGCGGGCCGCGCCGGCGACGCCATTTTTTAGTTGTTATATCGGCGTTCTTTCACGATGTCACTCTACTTCTCTTCTATATCACCGTGTTTGCAAGTTAGTACAAATGAATATAGATGTAATAAGCAGTTCAATATATTTTGTTGGTCATAAATTACAACTGTTTGTAGGTTTCAAAAACGCGTTGAGATGACCGATCTGATATAGACAGAGCCTCGGCCGTTCAAAGTTAACGTACCTTGAAGTGACGTTCAGAGCCTCAAAATGTCCGTAAAAATGTCCGTAAAATTGTGCTGACTGTATGACTTACAAGTTATTGCAGTGAGAGAAATGTTTTGCAGTTAAACATCTTGCATTTCTCACAAACCTTCACAATTTTATGGCATATTCTTGGTGCCAAGTTTTCCCACTTGGCTAGGTGCCGAGTCGTCCCAGGTGCCGAGTTGTCCTGATACCGTGCAGTACTAGTAGGCAAGACTTCAGGGAAGCCAGGGACGTGCAGAAAACTGGAGAAAGAGGTATCTTCATGCGGCAGATACGCAAAAACCGTTATGGCTAATGGGTGTTTCCTCAGACGCAGAAAAACAACACAATATATTTTCCTTGCGATGTTGCCCCAGCTTGGCTAAATGTTTACGGGGGGGGGGGGGGGTATTAAAAAAGGAAAGCTAATAGCATGCCATCATATGCAGGCACCACTGCACAAGAGGCTTTTTTTTTCAGTAAAAAGGATTAGAAATCGGTGACATCTTGAATCAGAAAATATTATTCAAATAAAGTCGGCATTATAATAAGGCATCTCTTTATGATGTGTATCCTTTATGAATCAAGATAATTTTAGCACGGACCGGAGCCGGCCGGCCGGTTACCTGTCAGACTGATCGTTCAAACCACCATGTCAGTTCTTCTACCTCTTGAATAAATCAAGTTGTGTTTAGAAATCGCAAAATGGCTCGTACATGGTAAAACAGTGTCATAATCAAATGAAAACCACGCAAAACTGACGAAGAATTTTGTACAAACCTGATTTTTCCGCCATCTTGTTCACGATGAGTTACGCATGCGCACATCACCCACTTTAGTTAAGGGGCGGTACATTGTACCCTGCGGGAGGGTTTAGATTAGAAACGTAATAATTTCTGTGAGAAAACTTGCAGCTTGCAAATTGCATAAAGAAATTGATGAAATTGTCTTTTCCATCAATTTCATGCAAGGCCCTTGTTAATTGTGACATCAATGATTACTGTGGCATCCATTCCAGTGTGTTAATGGCTTGTCCCCAAATTAAAAGAAGATGCTGAGAAGTACCTGTAGCAAGTCTTGCACAGACACCAAATAGAGCAACCGTCAGCCAGGTTTGTCCTTCAAATAATCAGCAAAGTTTCTAATTGATTTTTCTCTTTTTTTAACACTAGCACTAATGTTAACAGTAATTAAATGACTAAAAACACAACGATGAAATACACATTTAGCGTTTAATCTAAATTGTTGAGTGCTGCAGATCATTCTAATTGCTGGGTTGCAGAGATGCCCATAACGTTATTTAGGAGCTGTCCTTATTGTATAAAACCTTCATTACAGCTGCAGATGTCCTTGTTGGTATTACTTAATCATACCTGCATGCAACTATCTGTGAGAAACTACTGCCATATTTGGGCATGAATAATGAATGAGTCCCACAGTGTCATGCTTGGGGCCATCACATGACCCACTCCACTAGCTGAGAATCATTTGACCTCACTGCCTTTTGTCAGAATCATTCTCCCAACATGCTCTGTACTGTGGGGTGATCCAAACCACATGTGTACTGAAGTTGTGTATGATGTACCACAACAAACATGGCATTCTCTGTCATCACAAGAAGTCATTCCTATGATTATAATGATGCTGAAGACAGCGTGTTTGGTATGAGACAGGACCTCACAGTTCAGAATTTACCCACGAGGCGCAAGAGGTTTGTGAGGCGCCATTCCTACAGTCCTTATGAGGTCAAGGTGAATGGATCTTTCTTCTTTTTCTCTAGTTTATAGAGGGTCTGCTTGGGGGGTCCTGACAACGATTTACGCTGAATTCAGAAGAACCCCCTACGTATTACACTATCAAGAAAGGCAATTACGCTAAATTTGGTTGCCATGCTACGAATTACGTAAATAAGCTGGTTTTCCCTACGAGTTACGGGAAACAAAAATAGGCTGCCTATGCCTTATGGAAAAGAGCATACAGACCCTCTTTATAGAACTGGTTGTCCCTGACCTCTGGGTCATTGGACTATACTACTACTTTTTACTACGCCCTAGGGGGGTGTATGGCCTCTTACAATATGTCACAATACTCTGTCAGACATTGACCAAACATTCTGGACTAAAAACATGAAAGTTTTGTTAATTGTGAGTCCTATGTTCTGACAGTCCCCTATGGCTGGGTGTGTTAAGAACATAGGGGTGTAATGTTAATATGCATGAAGTTCATGTACTTCTGGCACTACATGTCATTTGAACAATGGTGGTCCTTGGCAATTGTAGACCTGTGCAACTTGTTCACTGTGGGTTAAACAATGATTATTTTGTGACTATGTGGTTTAGTATATATATACACATTGGTTTCCCTCTGTCAGTGCCCTCTGTATAAGCGTCCATACCCCCTGTAGTGTCCGTACCCCCTGTAGTGTCCGTACCCCCTGTAGCGTCAGTACCCCTGTATTATTTTAATTTTTGCTAGCTTAGCAATCACTGTTTAATGGAAAGCAGGCTATACCGCCTTCACTTGGGTTTTTCTTTTGAATGATTGTTGGATTTTACACATTGGAAACTTTCCTTTCTGATAGGTGAAGACACTTGCCCACCATCACCAATGGAAGGCGCCAGAGTTTTTCCGTGGAGCGAAGCTCCCCCCGGGGAGGATGGTTTCGCACCAGTCCAGCCTGCCCCGCCTGCCTGTCCCCGACCTGTGTCAGACCCTGGAGAAATATCTCCTGACTGTCAGGCCATTGGTAGATGACACTGCCTTTCAGAAGACAAAGCAGGTCAGATGATTAGTCTCTTAGTGGAACCATATTAAAAATTGTTAACCCTTGAAATATTTGCTGTGTTTTTTTTGCACGACCTCAACTGGGAAGTAGCGATTTACCAATTTTTATAAAACATGATGAATTCCATGTAATCATTTTTTGGTCATAGCAATCTTCAGTAAAACAACAATGAATACATTCCTGTTCTTACCACATTCATATTTTTTGATATCAATATTTGACTAATAATTGAATTCTGCCTGATTCCAGTTAGTTGAAGAGTTTGGCAAATCAGGAGGCCTTGGTGAGAGTCTACAGACCAAACTGAAGAAGAGGGCACAGGAAAGACAAAACTGGGTAAGTCGTAAACATAACTTTTTTTTAAAAGCTTGGGGCTTTGAGAACAAGGAAATTGTTTGTCACCTATATAAGCATTGGCAGAATTTTGCCTAGGTGAAAACACTTCATCTTTAGGATTATCTTATCTATTTTAAGTGTCATTTGCCTTTGTTTGGAGCAGCCCACTAAGTTAGGAACAGAATGATCTTAGCTAGATTGTTCTTTCTCTTCCTGGTAAACATTTTGTAGAATAGTGAATGTGTATGTGTATGTGTGTGTGACTTCATTGGCCAAAAATCCTTTAACTAAAGGCTAAAGCTGGAATATGGTTCTTCCTCAAGAGTTTGTTTACAGAAAATTGTTTCTAGAAATAATCAACAGATTTTTAAACAATGTTTCATTTTTTAGCTATTGTATGCAAATGTGCAAATGAGTTTTACTACACATTTCATCTTGGCGTTGTCATCCCCAGCTTGACGATTGGTGGCTTCATACGGCATATCTAGACTACCGTGAGCCTGTTGTCATACATGTGAGCCCTGGGATTGTATGTCCGCCACAGAACTTCTCTGGCAAGGAAGAGCAACTTCAGTAAGGAGGGACCACATATTATCATACTTCTGTCGTTTATAGTCATCATAACATGAGCATTACACCAAAATATGTTGGCAGGATTTAAAAAGATTATTCATTATACCAACAGCATTATAATCTATAAATTTTGAATTCCTGATTTTTATGACAAAGTGTTTTGAAATAATGACAGTCATTAAACACTAAGAACAGCTATACCAATGTCATTAGGACAGTCATTCAGCACCAGGACAGCTATAGCAGTGCCATTAGGACAGTCATTCAGCACCAGGAACAGCTATACTAGTGTTATTAGGACAGTCATTCAGCACCAGGGACAGCTATACTAGTGTTATTAAGCCCCCTTTACAAATCAAGAATTTAGCTCGGCCGAGTTGTTGGCGAGCACCAAATGGACATTTTCGTCCGGAGTATGACTGGCGTTTTGGCGATTATGCGGGCCTCAACCAATTTTTAGCAGCTCGGCCGGCGTTTGCGGGGCACTTGCAGCTGCGCTTAATGTAGCGAGGCCTCGGCGGCGAGTGTTGAGCTCGGAGAGCTCGTCAATGGGTTGCCTTTAGCTCGACCGGAGCTTGTCCGAGCAATGGCCAAGACTTGGCCAATACTCGAACGGCAACCCGACGTTTTTTTACCCTCTTTTTTTCGGTCGGAGTTTGCGCAAACTCTTCGGCCTCGCGCCAGACTCGTTCGGGCTTCCTGCAATAACCGGACGATATTCCGTCCGACTTTTAACAAGTTTGGCATGCTTTGGGCGAACGTTGTGCTGGTGTCGCTGGGAGCTTGGGAGGGCTCCGGCAGAATTTTAACTGTCACCTAATCAATTTGAACACGTGCCTTTGTTTTAGGCTTTCATTTTTAGTAAACAGTTTGTTTCGACATATAAAATAAATAAAGACTACTGTACGAACTTTTCTAAGAAAGCTGCGTGCCTTTTACAATATAAGGCAATTGGACACCAAGACAGTACTTCCTATCATTTTTTTTTGCTACAGGTTTGGATGTGTGAGATCATATATTCTTCATGTCTGAAGGCTTCCAGTCTGAAACTTGGACGGCCTTTGCCGGCCTTCGCTCGAGGTTTGCCCAAGGTTCGCCCGAGGTTCACCCGATTTCAGCTCTGTCAAAATTATTGTATTATGGTGAATAAGACTGGTCTGTTCACTTTGTGGCTCTTGTGGTAGTTTTTGGATTGGTGTATCACCACATTCCTGTTAATACTATTGTTTTCAGTGTGCCTGTCCACTCCACTCATGTCCTACATATATCCCGCAACTCAGAAATTAAATTTTGCACAAATATTGCCTTTTTACAAGGTTAGTCAGCTCTGACTTCGTACATGTTTAAGACATAGTACAATCTCATTAACGAATTATAATCAGTTGTGTTGGACGGACATCGGACGGGCTCCGTCCATTTGTAAAGGGGGCAGATTTTCAGCGAAAAATACAGCCGATACTCGGGCGATGTTGAAATTTGGCGAGCTCTGACTGATCTACAAATTCGGCCGGCGTCCGCATGAATTGTAAAGCCGGCTTTAGGACAATCATTCAGCACCAGGGACAGATATAGCAGTGTTATTAGGACAGTCATTCAGCACCAGGACAGCTATAGCAGTGTTATTAGGACAGTCATTCAGCACCAGGGACAGCTATAGCAGTGTTATTAGGACAGTCATTCAGCACTAGGAACAGCTATACCAGTGTTATTAGGACAGCCATTCAGCACCAGGGACAGCTATAGCAGTGTTATTAGGACAGTCATTCAGCACTAGGGACAGCTATACTAGTGTTATTAGGACAGCCATTCAGCACTAGGGACAGCTATAGCAGTGTTATTAGGACAGTCATTCAGCACCAGGGACAGCTATACTAGTGTTATTAAGACAATCATTCAGCACTAGGGACAGCTATAGCAGTGTTATTAGGACAGTCATTCAGCACTAGGGACAGCTATAGCAGTGTTATTAGGACAGTCATTCAGCACCAGGGACAGCTATACTAGTGTTATTAGGACAGTCATTCAGCACTAGGGACAGCTAAACTATTGTTATTAGGACAGCCATTCAGCACTAGGGACAGCTATAGCAGTGTTATTAGGACAATCATTCGACACCAGGGACAGCTATAGCAGTGTTATTAGGACAGTCATTCAGCACTAGGGACAGCTATACTAGTGTTATTAGGACAGCCATTCAGCACTAGGGAAGCTATAGCAGTGTTATTAGGACAGTCATTCAGCACCAGGGACAGCTATACTAGTGTTATTAAGACAATCATTCAGCACTAGGGACAGCTATAGCAGTGTTATTAGGACAGTCATTCAGCACTAGGGACAGCTATAGCAGTGTTATTAGGACAGTCATTCAGCACCAGGGACAGCTATACTAGTGTTATTAGGACAATCATTCAGCACCAGGGACAGCTATAGCAGTGTTATTAGGACAGTCATTCAGCACTAGGGACAGCTAAACTATTGTTATTAGGACAGCCATTCAGCACTAGGGACAGCTATAGCAGTGTTATTAGGACAGTCATTCAGCACCAGGGACAGCTATACTAGTGTTATTAGGACAATCATTCGACACCAGGGACAGCTATAGCAGTGTTATTAGGACAGTCATTCAGCACTAGGGACAGCTATACTAGTGTTATTAGGACAGCCATTCAGCACTAGGGACAGCTATAGCAGTGTTATTAGGACAGTCATTCAGCACTAGGGACAGCTTTACCAGTGTTATTAGGACAGTCATTCAGCACCATGGACAGCTATACCAGTGTTATTAGGACAGTCATTCAGCACCAGGGACAGCTACACAATATATACTAGTGTTATGATGATAGTCATTCAGCACTAGGGACAGCTATGTTAGCTGAGTGTGTACTGGTAATTCTTCCTCACATATTTTCTCCTGCAGATTTGCTGCTAAGCTTGTTGCTGGTGTCTTGGACTACAAAGTACAAGTAGACGAGTAAGTACAAATAGACGAGTAAATAAAAAAAATTAAAAACTGCTGATTTTTGCTACATAAATCTTACATAAAGATAGTTGTTTAAGCTGAGTTATGATATTTTCAAGTAAACACTATGTCACATTTGCTATCAGATTGTGCAAATTGTCTCCAACTACTTTCATTTTTTTTTCAATTAACTAAGGCAGCCGCCTTCATCCTGCTGAAGATTATGCTGCCTATAGTATGAAAGTCCACTGCTAGGCGTGGACAAGAATGGAGTATTGTAACCAGGGAGGGAGGAAACTATATGTGTAATTTGAAACTATCTAGAGTGGCACTGAGGGCTACCTGTGCTGGGAGACTGTTCCACTCCTTGACAGTACTACATGTAGTTGTGTAATACTTGTTCACAGCCAATCCGTGCCCATTGACAAGCTGAGAACTCAGCCCCTGTGTATGGACCAGTACTACAAGTTGTTCTCAGCCTGCCGTCTGCCGGGGGACCAGCGAGACCAGGTGGTGGTGTACGGGCCTGACTGTGACGATAGGCCCAGGCACATTGTAGTGGTGCACAACAACCAGGTCAGTCATGGCATGGGATTTTTCATGTCATTTTGGCCCTGTAACTAGAGCTGTGTACTGATACAGTACCGGTACAATCAATTCGGTAGGTCCAAGATACCAGAACCCTGTTGTACCAGTACTGAACCTGTATCTAATAAGTGCAAGCCAGACGGTATAACAGGTCCAGGGATGGCCAATTTGATAGATATAAATAAGATTACCATTATAGCAGTCTCAGAGCCCCAGTGAGGGAAAATGAACAATTTTGTAAGGACCAAATTTTTGTTGCATCATGTGTCTACCACAATTAAACATATTTTTATTGGTTCAAATATGCTTCTATACCTATTGAAGATCGACCATAATTTGAACTGGTAGTTCAGGTACAGGTACAGGTCTGGACCTGTACCTAAACCAATGTACCTGTATCTATACCTGTGCCTAAAATTTGTGTAGGTACACAGCTCTCCCCGGTTGGTAACACCAAGAGAACTCTTATCATTCTAGTATTCTGAGATGACCACATTTGTTGGGTCGTGTGGCACAACGGCAGGGTGTTTCCCCCGGAACCCAGAGGTCCTGGGTTCAAATCCGCTGACAAGACACCAATTTTTGTGCCTTTGGGAAAGGCACTTAACACAAATCTCCTCACATTAATGACTAATAGCTTCAGATAGGGTGTTTGAGGAGAGCCTCACAGTGAGCAATGTAGTAAGCAGACTGTTGATTTATTATATCTAGCAAGATAGGTTTTGAAAAAAGATTCAATACACTGATAAAATTTTAGGATGGATCTGAATCAAGTTGTTCTTGATGTATTTAGCTGTTTCAAGGTAAGACTTATATAGTAACTCCTTCAGCTTATGTTGTGAGTCTCTGCCTCGCTCATAATAGTATTTGGGTTACGTTGCAGTTCTTCTCTTTGGATGTTTACGATAACAACTGGAAGCCTCTGAGCCAAGACCTCATCCATGCCCAGCTGCAGAGGGTAGTATGTCAGTCCAAACACCCTGGTGTGCCAGTGGGGATCCTCACTACAGAGAACAGAGACACGTGGGGCAGAGTCTACAAGGTACTCAAGAAAGGTGAATGACAACAATAATGGTTCATTACTTTTCTCAAATTTTCTACAGGCTGTTGCAGCCCATGTTGCTGCCAAAGGCTAAATTGCGTGAGGACTTTTATATGATAAGTAAAATCATTGATAAAACGGTAGCTGTTTTCTCAAATTATCATTGAAGCTCGTCTGTTTTGATCGTAATCGTATAATAGAATAGTTGCTGATATTATATACAAGATTTAAAAGGAAAAATGTTGATCAAGAACATCACAAAATTACTACATCAGGGCTCGAAATACCACCTGCATATGCACTATAGTGCAGGTGAAATTGGAGCTGTGCAGGTATTTCTGATGTCTACCTGCTCCTAACCTGCACTGGTCCATGTACTGGGTTTTATACATACATGTCATATGATGTAAGTGTATGTGGATTGTTATTAGCTGCATTGAATGTTACTACCTATAAAGTATAAGAGAAAAAAATAGCAATTGTTCCCGAACAATTTTAGTATGATCCATACTTCCTAAATTCAGAGTGGTGCAGGTAAAATTTGTCTGGTGCAGGTAATTTTCAATGTTACCTGCACCAGTGCAAGTATGCAGAAAAAAGTATTTCGAGCCCTGTACATACATATACTATACAGACCAATTACAACTTTCTCTGCCTAGCAGTCAGCACTTCATAGGAAGAGTATGGTACACGACTTTTAGTATTAGTGGACTAGCTTTTGCTGTAACGCTAGTGCTTGCATAAGTGTTTGGTCCAAGGGCTATAGCAGGGAAGAGTTTATCCTAGAGCCTAATTTGTTGTACAGTCATTGTGCGTTTGCAAACTCAGAGTACACATTCTTTGATTAGTCATGCATGTATCATAAAAGATTCTGCTGTGTTCTTACCAAAAGGCTATCTTTTTTTCTAAGCTTCTTGTCGGCGGTTGGTTCTTTCACAGCCTACTTGACAATCCCACAACCTAAAACTGTATGCAGATCCATGACAAATGTGATCATGCCATTAACAAACTCATATCAGAATGCACCTTCAACAGGGGCAGGGGACTCCATTATCTCAAGCCCGTTTATAACTTTGTCTTGTCATGTGACAGTCATGTAACAAGAGTCAACATCTACTGGGTTGGTAAAGAGCCAGCATGTGTCTCGAAAGCTCTCCAAATAGCACACTTTTTCGTGTGAAATTGTTTCAATATTTCATAAACAGAATGCAATCTTCATACCTTGTTCCCAACCTACAGATAAACATAACAAAAGGTCGCTGGAAGCCATCAACAAGAGCATGTTCATGCTGTGCCTGGACCAGGAGACAGACAGGGGGGCGGACAGGTGGACCAGCATGGGTCATCAGCTGATGCACGGGGGAGGGAGTCAACTCAACAGTGGCAACAGGTGGTTTGACAAGACATTACAGGTACATCTACAACTAATGTTACATTCTACATCTAACATCTGCATCTAGATTCTACATCTACATCTACATCAAATCTACATCTACATCTGCATCTACATCTACATCAGATCTACATCTAACATATCTGATTCAACATTTACATTCTACATCCACATCTGCATCTACATCTTTATTCTACATCAGATTCTACATTCTACATCTACATCTTCATCTATGCTACGTCTTCATTCAACATCTACATCTACATCTTCATTCTACATCTACATCTATATCTACATCTACATCTACATCTATATCTATATCTACATTCTACATCTACATTTACATGTACATGTACATGACAGTCCATCTACATCTACATTCTACATTCTACATGTACATCTATATCGGATCTACATCTACATCAACATTTACATTCTACATCTACATCTAAATCTTAACATCATATCTACATCTACTTTTCTACATCTTACATTCTACATCAGTGACTGTCACAAATTGACTGTTACATTATGCTATACTGCTGTACTGGTAAGTTGTACAAATTGTTTCAGAAGTTTTTAACCAAAGTCTCTTCCCTATGGCAGTTCATTGTTGGTACAGACGGAGCTGTAGGGATTGTCTATGAACATTCACCAGCTGAAGGACCCCCTATCATTGCCTTACTGGATCACATGTTGGACTACTGGTAAGATCATTTGCTGGCAATACAGTTCTCATTCAATTTCTCAATGGCTGTATCTGAATAGCCAGTACAATATCATATTATAAGTGCTGTAAGTACCGCCTACTGTCCTTGCCAAGGAGCTTTTTGTGACGACATTGGTAGCATACTGGGCGTGTAATCTGCCGACCCGGGTTCGATGCCGGGTGTCGGCATGTTTGTTTCTTTCTGTTCTTACTGGCCCCTCAAAATTCAACACTGCCCTTCAGTGCAACACACCAGCTTCACAAGCACACAGTACTGAGTAGCTGGTTATATTACACTGAATGGCCTGTCACACTTAACCTTTGCACATCTAACCTTTATAAGCATTCGCTCAAAACTTTGAAGTGAGGATGCCCTTAGCTTGGTGCCAATGACTTCTGTTCCACTACCATAGTTCTTATTATATAATCAAAAAGCCCCTATAATTTTGATGTTTTAACATATAGAAATGTCAAACAGTTACTGCATTTAAAGATTGTGAACAATACTTACGACTGGATAATTTGTCCAGTTGCTTGATTTGTCTTGGTTTATGTAATCTTCTTCCTGGATGTCTAACCTTCATCAAATTATGTTATTAAGTTCTGACAAGTACATATCATAATATTAACATATAAAATTTTCATTTTCATTTTTTTTGTCCAACAGCTGTCAAGCCCCAGCAGTGAAAGGACCAAGTGTTCAGCCTATGGAGCCTGAGAGACTATTCTTCTCTCTTAATGACAGCGTACTGGAGGCTATTGACAATGCAAAGCGAAACCTTGATATGTAAGTCTCATTATGTCATACCTGGGCCGCGAAAATGAACTGAACTGGGCCGCGAAAATGTTTGATACGGGTGTTCCGGACCGTGTGATAACTTTCCGTATCACACAGGTTCTAAGTGGTATCACACTGGCTTCCTTCGAGTAAATTGAACTATTTCGAACGGGCCAAATACGGCACGGTTAAAAATTCGAATACCAGATTTGGACGTTAGAGTTGCTGTTGTTGCAATTTTTTTGTTCGAGGACACAACATTTTCTCAACTTCTGGTGCATTTCATATCGAAACATGTGTTTTCTCAGGTGAGTATGACATATTAAATAAATACAACACGTTGTATTCCGCATCTCCCTCGTGTGATGCGGAATACACTGTGTTGTATTCTATATGAACTTCACAATGTAGACAGTTGGAGAATGTCAATCCTTCTCCTATGTAGAACCCAGGGACGTAAACTGGGCTGAGGTCTCCACTTTTGTGGGCGTGGCCTTTAGCCAGCTGTCTGTCAATCATAGAATCACCTGAATGTTTGCTGTCAATTCTCTGATTGGCACAAACTAAGATGGAAACCTCAGCCCAGTTTAGTAAAGCCCCAAGTACCACGATGGTAAAATTTGGCCCAAAAATTTCCATTCGAACGTGGAGTATCGGGTTACCGGGGCTCCCGCGCGGTCCCCGCGGAGGGCTGACGGTGACTGAAACATCTTCTACAAGATCGTGATAGTGAAGCAACCTCTCTCAAATATCTCGTCGATATTAAATGAAAACTGGCAGTTTGTACACGTCAAATCTTACCGTGTACGTGTGCTGCACTGTGACGGTTTCGTTTCAATGTTTTCTGAAATATGCCTTGTTGGTTGATTTAGAAAGGGTGTTTGGTGCACAAAAAAACAAATACCATATTTAGATCGGTCCTAAATTTGACTGAAAATCCAAATCTTTTATATCATATGACTAATGATAGTAAGATCAAACTGTCTGTCTTAGGGATTTTTGACGACGCCTCAGGGGAGTCGTCAAGTGGTATATATTGCATTCAGTCTGCAAAAATTCTAGGAATTGCACAGGCATTTTTCCAAGAATGCTAGTACTCCACAGTATGCTGGGTATGCAAGTCCCCCCCCCCCCCCCTAAATCTGTTCCAGATGTTTCTCTGGTATCCAATGGTGGAGTGTAGGTCACACTGGCCATACGCCACAGGCAGACAGGAAATACTTCTGTAGTGCTCAGCTGTAGGTTTAGGTCACTGGCAGACCATTGTGCTGTACCGGGGATAGTACATTTCTGCTGGCTGTAGGTTTATGTTACAGGTGGGCTAGTATATTGTGCAAGGGATAGTGCGACAGGGAAGTTCCAGTCTATTTCTGATTTGAGCTGTATTGTTGTACCCTCAATCGTCGTCATGGCAATAATACATTTTTATTGCCAGTCTTGTTGAACTTGTACTTAGAACTATTTTTACAGTCAAGATAAGGTCGAAAATCATGTTTTTCACACTCAAAGACTCGTAATTCAAAATTGCCTCCATATTCCAAAAATCCCTAAGACACAAACCTGGAGATATTAGTTGTCGACAATTTAAGTCCTCAAAGATTTGATTTGCACGCGTTTTGTAAGCGATTTAAATACCATGTTTGGCCGTATGTCGAGTTACACTGATAGGGACATGGAGTAATTGATACCGCCGTAAACAAGTGCTGTGATATTCAAGGTCATCAATAATGACGCCAGCAGCTTTGTTACATGTCACATATTCCAAACTTGGCGGCAGCAAAACTCAAAGCTTGCCAGATAACGTTTTATATTTGCGAAAAAGTTTATCTTCTGACGCACGGCACCCAGGAAAACAAGGGTGTTTTCTGCGTGTTTACTGTAACAACCTGCGGATGACCGCGGGTGTCCTCTAATAGAACGCCCGTTCTGTTCGATCTCGTCAGCGTTCTGTTCGATTACGTCAGATGGAACTTGATTCCTGTTCTAAATCCCCAAATAGAAGTTTGGAAATTTTGGGGCCAAATTTTACCATCGTGTACTGTAAGTGCATAAATTTTTGTGGTGGTTTTATGTCAGCGGTTTTCGTATTGCCAATTCACAGCAAACTTAAAACCACCGCAAACGTTTTTTCGTGGCAGTATTATATAAGAGACTACAGTGCATGGTGCTACCACAAAGGGAAAACCACCGCGAACAGTCCGTTTCCTTGCTACCACGTAATTAAATCCCCACGAACTTAAATGCATTTACAGTATATTGTAAAGGCCAGACAAGGTTCTGTATAGGACATTGAATTATATCTATCATTTTGTATTGACTTGAGCAATTCGTTCAACTCTGAGTTACTAATATTATTATTGTTAAGTTTAGATGCTCCATGAGAGTCAAGTCTTAAAATTGATAATCCATTATGATTTTTTTTACAGGCAAGTACAGGACCTGGACCTTCATCTGGTCATGTTTAGGACATATGGCAAGGACTTCCCCAAATCTCAGAGACTTAGTCCTGACAGCTACATCCAGATGGCCATGCAGTTAGCCTTCTACAAGTCAGTTCTCTTTACATAATCACATTTATTTCAAGAAACGAAGATTTTGATTGTGGGTTGTTGTTATTGGGTGGGCTGACTGACTCTTTCTTTGCAGTCACCAGGGGCTGAATTGTGAGTAGCATAGAATAGGCGGGGCTAAATTGCAAGGGTCTGGAGCGAGCTGCCATTCGGCGCTAACTCAGTTGACTTCAATATGACTGTCTGGGTCTGGAGCAAGGGTCTGGAGCTGCTGCCATATGGTGCTATCTCAGTTGACCTCAATATGACAGCGATTGCCCCAGTTGTGGCCATAGGAGATTGGGATCTCTACCTGTATACTGCATAATTGCTGATTCTGTCACTCAATTCAAGGAGGTTTAACCTCCTTGCTCAGTTGAAATCCCAGAGTCTTTTAGTGACTCAAAACGTTTTTTAGAAAGTCGAAACTTTTGATCGTGTCAGTTGTATTATTATTAGACCATACTGGATTGACAAAATTTAGGATTATCAAGGAGGTTACCTCCTTGGATTTATTAGAAAATGGCAGACCATGCTACTAGTATCATATCCCTGATCATAATATCTAACACTAACAGTAGAATTGACGATTATGAGTTATATATGACTGTCATGTATCATCATAATGTAATAGAGTCCATTCCAAGACACCGTGCGGATGTTTGTGGCCATTGTTTAGAATTGATTTTAAAGATTTGTAATTATATGTCTAGGACATTTGATACTTCAGAAATATTTCTAACACTGTTTCAACTTTATAAATATTTCCCTGGTCCTGTAAAACTTTAGAAATATTCATCGTGTGGAATTGGATACTTCTAATGGTTTCTAAATAATGATAACAGCATTCTACCATTATTTACCATTTTCTACCATTTTTTGTAAATGGTTCAGTGGGCTGGGAAGATAGCAATTCACACATCCTTGCAAAGTATGGTTGGGTGCCATGCAACAATGGCCCACCACAAAGGATCCACCAGTGCCCAGCAGTGAAATCTAAAAATATACAGATACAACAATGGGGCTTACTTTTATGGGGGCAATAAACTAATTTAACCATTTGGCGAGGTTTACCATTTTTTGTAAATATTTGTAAACATCAAATAATCACACAGAGGTTTCACAATTATTCTAAATAAAGATATTTTTGTACAGTTACTTTCAAAATGTTTCTAAAATATTCAAAGGAATTCAAATATATGAGTACTTTCTCAGTCAATTTTTTAAAAATAATTTAATTATTGTGGCTCAGATATTCTTTTATTCAAAATAATTCAGACTAATTATAAATATCGCCTAAAAACCCTCATGGTGTCTTGGAATGGACTCTAGTGTGCCATTTAGTTATCAGTAACCTTGGTTATGAATTTACGTATGTTTCCTTCAGAGTGTACAAAGTTGCTTGTGCAACGTACGAGAGTGGCTCCACACGGATGTTCCACCTGGGTAGAACAGACACCATCCGATCAGCTTCTGTCCAATCACTGGAGTTCTGTCAAGCTATGCAGGACAGCACGATCCATGTAAGTCAGAACTAAATAGGCCATGTTGATTTGATGACATATGGATGACATATAAAGACGAGAAGTTGCCTTCTTTATGAACTTTAAGTAGTCAGGAAGGACCAAAAACACAGAGTATACTCAGTCTAAACAAGAGATCCTTCATTTTTGTTTTTCACAACTTCTTCAATGACCTTGCCATTCTTTCCCATTAGAAGACGTTTTCCGATATCTTAAATATGTGCATATCGTTATGGCATATCATTGCTCATTTTGCAGTTCCTTGGTACGATTTACAGCATGGTTGCAAACTTCTTATTTTTTACTTTATTTTTGGAAACGGCCGAAATTGATGCAAATTGATGTCATCCATATCATAAAATCAACATAGCCTTAAGGTGGTTTATTAAGAACTAATTGAGGGCTGAATTGATGTTGTGAGAAACTTCACAAAACATATGATTATGATAAGTGTAGTAGATGAATGTTTAGACAAGGAAGTTTTCATACTATTACTTGATGTCAGACTTAGAAAATACTTGGAGTTGAAACATAGAATAAGTGCAATTGAGCGATGATGAAATGGACCATGTGATACAAGTAATACGAGTTTTATAATGTTCTGTTTAGTTTGGTATTTTGGTCAAGATTTCTGGCAGAATGGACCCCATTTGATGGCATTTAAACCTATTATGTTTAAAACAACCTCTAGTAATAATAACGAAAATGACATGTATTTAGAAAGTTTTGTATCTTCACTTCCAACTTAGATTGTGATTTTCCAATAACACTGTTGATTTGCAGCCCTCCGAGAAAGTGGCCTTATTAAGAAGAGCTGTTGAAGGCCATAAAAAGTATGCTCAGGAGGTAGGCATATGTTCTGTTCTTATAAATGATATTTTTGGATAAAATGTGATGTACGAGGGGTGACCAATAAGTCCTCGGCCTCACCCAGAAACTTCTTTCTGGTTGAAATAGTGCTTTTCTCGCCACTTACCTTCTAGTTTTAAAAGAACGAATGCCTGGAAAGTAATGACTGCAATGATTTGAAATTTGGAGGATATTGATAAAAGGCTCCATACAATGAAGTTGTGCTTCCAATTCTGAGTTGTGCTTATTATTTCTGGGTGTGGCCGAGGACTTATTGGTCACCCCTGGTATGTGAATAATGTGCAGATATAAAAAATTGTGCAGGCATAAGAAAACTCGTTGACATTTTATTATTGATACATGTACACATGCAGCCCTATAGGACAGGACATTAAGCTGTGAGCCACTGTTCCTAACAATTGTCAAAAGAGCTAGGGGAATTCCTGCGGTTCAATGAACCTGTAGGCACTCAGTACATAGCATCAGTCTTCTCTATCACAACTAGTGGAAGAGGTTAGTAGCTCAATTGTACAATGAACCTGTAGGCACTCAGTACATAGCATCAGTCTTCTCTGTCACAACTAGTGGAAGAGCTTAGAAGCTCAATTGTTTGTTGATCTCTTTGAGCTAAACTGATTGAAAATCACTTTCAATAGTTGAAGATCACTTTGATAGTTGAAGATCACTTTGATAGTTGAAGATCACTTTTAATACATGTGTAGTTGAAGATCACTTTGATAGTTGAAGATCACCTTTAATAGTTGAAGATCACTTTCAATAGTTGAAGATCACTTTGATAGTTGAAGATCACTTTCAATAGTTGAAGATCACTTTCAATAGTTGAAGATCACTTTGATAGTTGAAGATCACTTTCAATAGTTGAAGATCACTTTCAATAGTTGAAGATCACTTTCAATAGTTGAAGATCACTTTGATAGTTGAAGATCACTTTCAATAGTTGGAGATCACTTTGATAGTTGAAGATCACTTTCAATAGTTGAAGATCACTTTGATAGTTGAAGATCACTTTCAATAGTTGAAGACCACTTTCAATAGTTCAAGATCACTTTCAATAGTTGAAGATCACTTTCAATAGTTGAAGATCACTTTCAATAGTTGAGGACCACTTTCAATAGTTGAAGATCACTTTCAATAGTTGAAGATCACTTTCAATAGTTGAAGATCACTTTCAATAGTGCGTTGTGTTATTTTTCAGACAGTCAGTGGCCAGGGTATTGACAGGCATTTGCTGGGGTTGAAGCTGATAGCTGTGGAGGCGGGACTAGATGTGCCAGTCTTGTTTGTGGACAGTACCTACCAGCAGGCTATGCACTTCAAGCTCTCTACCAGCCAGGTGGGGCAAGTCACCACCATTATAAAGTAGATGGTTCCACTGTAAAATTAACATTCTTGAACTCTGGATGGTCAATATTGCAGGAGGGGGGAGTTCAGTATGGTAGTTCACCTTTATCCGCAACTGTTAAAGCTATATCCGTTATTTTTATAAAAACAAGGTATTCAGGGATATCAAATCGACGGATGGTGGTTTCAAATTGCAATATTTTGAAAATAGTGCAATTTGAAACCATCGTCCGTCGACTTGATATCCCTAGATACTTTTATTCAACACAATGGATATTGGTCACCCCGCGAATAAAGGTGAACTAACGTTACATGTATGTCACTTCTAAGAAACAATTATCTTTCTAGTTAGATGTGGTATTGTTTTATTCTGCCAGTTGATTCTAGTGGCACTGAAGAAGAGTGATGGAAATCAATCAAAATGTCCTGAACTAATCTCCAAATCTTTAATCCAGTTCTAGAGATTGAATCATCTTTATATGATTATCTGCACCATGCATTTAAAACTGTGAATAAGGTTACAGGTGTCAATTTAGTAAAATATTTATTCTTTCTCACCCTGTATCACTTAGGTTGTTGTAATTGATGTCATATTGCAACATTCATACTCGTTTAAGGTATCAATGTGATCAGTGGTATGTTGTTATTGTTGTTGACATTTGCTGGTCAAGTCCACGACTTGGAGCATTCAATGGTCTCATCAAATCTTTATGGTTCTGTATTTGTTTTACACATAGAAGAACAAATTCTTTCATGTTTTCTTTACTATATGGCTACTTTTTACCACAGGTTCCGTCTAAGTACGACTCTCTACTGTGCTTTGGTCCGGAGGTACCAGATGGGTACGGTGTCTGCTACAACCCAGCCCAGGATCACCTCAACTTCTGTATCTCAGCCTTCAACAGCAGCCTGCAGACAGACACGGGGAAGCTGGCTGCCGCTCTGCAGCAGAGTCTGTTGGAGATGCAGGAGCTGCTGCAAACACAGGCTAAACTGTAGATCAGGTAGAGAATAAAGAAACTCTTTTTACACAACCATTGCTTTATTCTCAACGACGTTTTGGTGACCGTCTGCTACCTTCTTCAGGGCAATTCTGACTGGTTGAATCATTATACTGCAGGACAGGTGTCGCTGCTCACAGCTCAGATGCGGTCACAAAACATAAAGTATTTACATATGTACACCAGCTTTATGCAAATTATTTACAATGCGGTCCCAAATGCATTTAAGGAGTATAAAACATTTGCATAAAGCTGGTGTACATGATTTATGTATCAAATACTTTACGATTTGTGACCGCATCTGAACTGAGAGCAGCGACACCTGTCCTGCAGTACAATGTGAACCAGTCATTGCCATGAAGAAGGTGACAGACGGTCACCGAAACGTCGTTGAGAATAAAACATTGGTTGTGTAAAAAGAGTCTCTTTATTCATTGATGTACCAACCTGATGAAACTATTCACAGATGTAGACCAGGCAGTAATGCTGCAACCTAGACATTCCTCTATATACATGATGGTAGTTCACCTTCATCTGCGGGGTAACCTTTATCTGTGTATATAAAAATCGGAATATTTAGGAACATCAATTCGATAAACGGCTGTTTCAGACTGGAATGCTATGAAAATATTGCATTTTGAAACCAACATCCGTGGACAAGATATCCCTAAATACATCGTTTTAGGAAACAACGGATATAGGTTACCATGTGGATAAAGGGGAACTACTGTTACATGTAAGGCTAACCTACCTGGAAATTGAAGGTTGTATCTAATTGAACAGCAAAAGAAAATCAGTGGAAGATTTCACAACCATATATTTTTGGCACTGGAGACAATGTTTATGGGTAGCCTAAGTGCTTAAAGTTAAGGATTTCCACGTCATTTACAATATCAATGTTAGTGTCAATGTAAATATTACGTAATATATATGTTATGCATGTATAATTGTACTATCATACATGTAGGAATATTATCACATAGCCAGGTGCCGCGGACCAATCAGAAGGCCCCGTTCCATGTTGGTTATGATGCCGTGACACATAGATTCCGATTGGTCATCCACCGACCGGTGTCGATGCAAATCGGAAAGTAAGGGATATGCAGGCATTGGCCAATCAAAAGGAGTGAAACATATGCCAGAGCAGAGAGAATAAGTACAGACTGCAAGGGGGAATGGCTCCTTCTGTTAACAATGATAGTGAGTTTTGTTGTTCTAAAAAGCCAAAGACTGCAATGTTTCGAATATTTTCTGTGGAAATTTTGGTTCCAAAATGCAATCTGTAATCTCCTTACAAATGTATCTACCAAAGAACAAATGTGAGTTTTCATAAATTCGCCAAAAGAATTCACACGTATAGTACCAAGGGATCTTTGCGTCATACAGGAGTTTGCAAGTTTGGGTAGGCTATATGATAATAACGTTAATGACCTGTTCTGTTCCTGGCCTGTTCCTCGGTGTATATGGTGTCATAATGCGTGGTCCAGGCGTTATGACACCATATACACCTCGGGGCGGGTCATTAATCCTTGAGTATAGAATGATTTGCGGACTCCATGTGACAGGATGAAAAGCAAAACCTGTTTGAATATACAAGTAGAGGCTTTTTTTATTGGCTTTTTAAGATATTGTTTGCATTGAGTTTCTTTTATGCAACATTATTAGGCACAACTTTTGTTATGTAGGAGGTATTCTATATGTTTCATTGGCTATGCTGATTCGGTTTTAGTGTGAAGGCCCTATTACAACTAAAATCTCAAGGCTAGAGAAACGTGGCTAAATAAAAAATACAAGCTGAAAAGTTTCAAACATGGTGTTTAACATTATATTTTGCCGAAGAAAACATAAAAAGATATGAAAGACATCATAGCTGTATCTCATGGTTGTATTACACAATTATAGAGAAATAAACATTCCGCTATCTGATTTGTCTACTGGTCGAAATCTCTACAAAGATTAATTTACAATGAGGTTGTATACAACATAGGTTGTAGCTCGTAAACCGTTCGTTTGGCCAAGAAACATTCAAATAGATATCTTGGGTGAAATCTTTACATTAGCGCCACCTATCTGATTGCTATAGGTTGACAGGGGCAGGCGAAAGCCGGAGATGACGAAATCAGCACCAAGGCCACCACCCATCTTTGCTTTTTATTTTTCTTCCGCGGGCTCAACGGTAGATCATGGGCGATATGCCGCCGAATTTTTGTTTGAAATCGATGTTTTGCATTGTGTACAATACAATATGAAGACTTCGAAGGAATCCCGACAATCATTGTTTAGAACACGTAGTGAAATAGTAGTACAATATCCGCAGCGACGGTGGCAAAAACTCTAATGATACAGTTTGACAAAGTAAAACTGAAATGCATGAGAGACTTAAATTTTCAATGTCAAACTTTATTAATTTTGTTCATAATGGCCACAAATCAGTGGGAATATTTATCCTTCATTAGATGGGACAAGCAGTTTTTTTACTTATAGTTTTTTGGCTCATCGCCCAGAAAAAGGAAGGGTCAGCAGGTTTTTCTGGTGTCGGTCGGGGAAACAGGAACATGTTTTTCTAGGCCTAATAAAAACTGACGACTGCAGGTGTTGCTAGAAGGCCCAGACCTATAACGTGTCTTCCTTACATCAAGCGTGCAACGGTTTGTCACAAAAACTGCCAGAAGACAATAGCATGCCCCTTTCCTATGTCAATTTCAGTGCATTTCCAAATCATGTTATATGTACTATATTCATGTATGCATATGTGCACAGGGGCACCTGAAAAGCAGGCAGTAGCCTGAGGGTGTTTTCCCTGGTTAAATCAATAAAATGAAATGAAATGTCCAGGACAAAAGGTACAAAAACCAGAAGTGTTGCTGTAGTACCAACTTAGGGCCCAAAGTGGACCTTAAACTTCATACCAAATATAATCACAAGTTCACAACCAAACAAGACTTATTGCTGGTCACACAAACACACACACACAATACAATAATGTCTCCCTTTTTCACGGGGTGTAATAACAGAAGTAAGAGGCTATATTGTAGCCTGGGTTTTCAGGCAGTTAGGCAGCTTACGTGATATGAATACATGAGTGTCGGCGAATGTAATGTAATAAGTTTGAACTTTGAACTGACAGATGACGTAATGTTGACACCTGTGTGAAACCTGTGCTTGTGCGCAGAGATCGGCGGCCGTGCAGAGTAGGACTTTTAAAGACGGCCTTTTGGCACAGCACAATTTCGCCGTGTTGCAGTTTATTAGGATATGTGAAAGCTCCGTGAGGCGGACGCGAACCCGTACCATTTGAGCAAACAGATGACGTAATGTTGCCATGGGCAGTGTGACACCTGCCTTTGTTTAGGTAGATGGCGCATAAAGCTAACCCGGAAGCCAACGCCCGTCCAGGTAAGGAGTTTTAATACAGACGTTCCCTGGCCACAATTCCGACATGTTGAGGGTCTGTGAGAAACTGCGTGCAGCGGACGCGAAGGGCAGGAGGTACGGACTAGCCCGTGCGGAGACAGGCTACCTCCGTGCCCTGGTGGACGCCATGGCTGACATGGACAGGCTGGCGGAAGTGGAGCTGCTCAAAAGTCTGGGCGACGTGAACTTGGAGAAGGGAAGACTCGGGAAGGATGTAGGGAAGTTCAACATGGCCTTGGCGCTTTACGTGGTTGCTATGGTCCGGTGTGACCATCGGGAGCAGGGAGAAGGTATAGAACACCGATACGAATACACGGAGAGGATTTTACACAGGGTGGCGTCAAAGGGGTCACAGGTTACGGAACAACAAACTGAAGAGACTAATACACCAGCAAAGGTGGCAGAGAAGTTTCAAGACTTGGACAGGAAACGGGCTGCCGGTGGTGACACAGACTCTGTGCTGGTTGGATATGCACAGTTGATGGTAGAGGGAATAGTAAACAAGAACAGTATGTTAGAAACAGAAGCGATCAAAAGTCTAGGTGACGTGTACCTAAAAAGAGGAGCAGAAACTAAAGATACTAGAGACTTGACCAGAGCCACTGCTCTGTACAACATGGCACTGGCGCGGTGTCACAACGTTCAGGGAACTGTTGTCATTATCCACCGGTTACTACACGCCGCAAAAATCAGACAACATGTCACTACAACTGAAACCAAGGTGAGTTCAGAAGCTATGAATGGATTGCAACGATATTTGGCATGTTTGGTATGTGGGTAGGTCTTAATTTGCGTAATTGAAATATATGTAACATGTAATTCAGGGCAAGCAGAATTTCAACATCACATCATTTTAATGTCACATCATTATTGACAAAACATTTTTCCAGTCTTAGTCATAATCAAAAGAAATTATTATGTGCGAAATTCCTTTGTAAATTACATGAACGTCTACTGCTAGTCAATCATATATCAATTTGTATCGGCTCTCATAGAGGTCAACACGTAGGCGAGAACAGAAAGACGTAAGAGGACGAAAGCACCACTTCTCTTCCTTCTCTGTTGCCCCTTCAAGTCACGTCATCGGTGACGAAATTCGTCGTCCACACATGTAAGTAACGTTACAAGGAAGTTTGGTCGGTTCTGTTTGATTTTTTTACCAGGTTTTCTTTATAAATCAATTGGCAAAAATCTTGATAGACATTTGTAAGAACAAGGAAGTTTGGTCGGTTTTGGTTGATTGTTTTTGTAACGTTCTGTATATTTCAATTGTCAAAAACAAAAATTACCAGACATTTCTTGTTCCTCTTTAGTGCTCAGGACCAGAATGTTGGAAACGCCACACGGGTTGAAGACGACAAGTTAGTGACCCCCATGGTTCCTTTGTATTTTGTTAGTGCGATGAAACTGTTTGAAATATAAATGACGTTTTGGTATAAATTTTCCACATTGGAATTTTTTCAACTACACAACTTGAACAAAGAAAATTCACATCAAGTAGGGAACATAGTTGTTTGTTTTTGAGAATACCTTGATAACGCTTTGACGGACTTCTGAAGGAAGACCACACAGACACAGACATAGACTTAAATCACACATTGACTTATAGTTAACTTCATTTAATCTAGTAATAGTATTTCATAGTTTATGTTGTTATTGAAATGTGTCATTACTGTTATTGTTATTTAAAAAAAATGTAAGTCCAGGATTTCCTGAAAAGCAGGTCTACCTTTGACCTGAGTGTACTCTGGTAAAACAAATGAAGTGTACTATGGTAAAACAAATGAAGTGTACTCTGGTAAAACAAATGAAGTGTACTATGGTAAAACAAATGAAGTGTACTCTGGTAAAACAAATGAAGTGTACTATGGTAAAACAAATGAAGTGAAAGTAAAAAGTAAAAAGGGGCATGAAAAGCCTCACATATAACACCCCAACGCTGTTATGTTATCACATCTCATTTCACTGCCATCATATCTTTTAAAATTGAGACATTTTTTTCTTTCGTTAACAGGTTTATATTCTATCAGAGCTACATCCAGACAGCAGACCGTGACTTGGAAAATGGAGACCTGGACGCAGCAGAACAGAAACTGGCAGCCGCCCTGAAGCTTATTCACGGTCTGCATTTTTCATACATTCAGCACGTATATGTCATATAGCATTCAGCAGTTACTCAAGCAACTGGATATGATTTTGGAAATGGTCAGACGTTTCAACTAGCATCCACTAGTTTTCGTCAGTGACACATAAAGTTCTCATATAACTTTTACAAGATTTGTCTTACGTTTTGAAACTGCAATTGTAGCAGAACACGATAAGACAATGTTTTCAATGACAATTTATAGGGCATACTTACAAACGCTGAACAAATATAATCCTTACGCAATTCAGCGGAATAAAGCTGACCATAGTTGTTGAAGATTGATCAAGTTTTTTTTTTCAAATCCCTCTACAGATCCAAGTAAACCCGACAAGGCTAGAGAAGCCGACTGCCTGTGCAGGTTGGGTGACGTCTACGTCGAGCGAGGCAAGCGGACAGGAGAAGGTAGGGAATTCACACAAGCAGCAGCTCTGTATAACGCCTCCATTGTACGGACAGATGGAGACAAACAAAACATGGTAACAAGGCTGCAAGAAACAGAGAAACAGTTTCTTACGAACACCTGTAAAATAGACTGTGAACCGTGTCCGTACAGCACTGCGTTAGATCACATAAAGGAACTGGACAACATGCGCACCCGCGTAAAATCTCAACTCGCAACGATTCACCAAGAGAACAACCCTTATCAGTATGAGGAAGATGATCCCGTCGTGAGAGAAGTCGAGATCAAACGAGCTGAAAGCATCAAGGACTTGTTCAAAAGTATCACAGTTGAAAGACAACACTTTATCCAAGTACTGACAGAAGAATGTATTGGCAAGATCGGTCCTCCTCCATGATAGTACGCTTTCATCGGGTTTGGGCTCACAGGCAACAGAACTAGT
>NC_049986.1:7723161-7746474 GCF_000003815.2 Branchiostoma floridae
CAACCTCACACACTACCTAAACTTAAAGGTCATCAATCTCGGAGAGACCATCCTCCCAGCCATGGCCATCCCGTCACTCAATGATTTCCTCTCGGAAGACCCAGAGAAAGACTGGTTCTTTGACTCCGTCACACCCCGCGGCTTTGCATTCGACGGCTTCATGCCATGGGCTTCTAAGACTCCTTTTGGAAGAGTCGAGACCAAAAACAAACGCCCCATAAGTCTAATCCAGACTCCTGCAAACTTGGCGGAATATCAATATCTGCACATCGCCCTTGTGGAAGGCTATCACCTGTCAGACATCCTCAGACGGGTGACCTACTTAACAGGAGACGAGTCTTTGGTAGACGATTATTCGGAGAGAGTAAAGAAATGCTTTGATCATTCCCCTGTTCTACCAAGGTTTTCAGCAGCACTAATACTGAAGGATAATGTTCAGCAAATAAACAACGTTGAGCCATCGGGACAACTGCTGGATGTCAAGAAAGAAATATACCGCTTCCCCAGCGTAGCCGTTGATGTGCTGAGTATTTCCTGTGGTATTACGATCCCCAGTGTGTGGGGAATGATAGAAGAATTGCTCAAGACACAGCGGATCAGTCCCGAAGATGCTCACCACTTGACTGTACTGATCAGCATCTCGGCGGAGCTCCGGTTAAGAACGTACATCGCCAACGGAGGGCAGAAGGACAGACTGTCTCCTCTCACTGAGATGAAAACCCGGCTGGATACACGTGACATAGATGACACTTTCGTTCAGTCAGTGTTCTACATACCAGACTCAAAAATGCTTTTCAGGTACTACTATACTGCCTTTCCATTGAAAGGATGCATCATAGATACAATTGAAAAACCTAATCCAATCACAGAGATAATCCCAACAGCCATCTTTGATACCTCATCTCTAACAAGGGGCCGAATAACAAGACAGCTATTCCATTTAGATACATCCATGCGTCATTTCGAAGCTGCAATGGAAGAGACTGCCGGAGACGAGGAAAAGCAGTTTGAAATAATTTCTGAAATAGGCGAAGTCTTGGAGAAACGTGGTGACTATGAGAAGGCGATAGACTACTTCGAAAGGGCACTGAAAGTTGGCAATTCTCTTCCTGAAGACAGCAAGATACGTCCTAATAATGCCTCATTACTAAACAGCATTGGCAACTGTTTTGATGACCTTGGTGATCAAATAAAAGCTATCAGTTATTACGAAAAGGCACTTAAGATGAAGAAAGCTATCTATGGTGAGACAACAGCACATCCCGATATTGCCTCAGTACAAAGCAACATTGGATCATGTTGGAGTAAAATAGGCGACCATAGTAAAGCCATCAGTTATCAAGAGCAGTCATTGAAGATGAGAAAAACTCTCTATGGGGAAACAACGGCACATGCCAGCATTGCTTCATCATTTCACAATATTGGTAGTTGTTGGCGTGACCTTGGTGATCATAGAAAAGCAATCGGGTATTATGAACAGTCACTGAAGATGCTGAAAGCTATCTATGGCGAATCATCAGCACATCCCGATATTTCTGCATCACTGGACAGCACCGGAAGCTGTTGGAAGGGCCTTGGTGATCCGAGAAAAGCTATCAGGTATTACGAACAGTCTTTGAAGATGGATAAAGCTATCTATGGTGAAACAGCAGAGCATCCCCACATTGCTACAACGCTGAGCAACATCGGATTATGTTACAGTAATGTTGGTGATCAGAAAAGGGCTATGAGCTTTCACGAAGAGTCACTGAAGATGATGAAAGCTATCTATGGCGAAACAAAAGCACATCCTGACATTGATGCATCACTTAATAACATTGCAAAATCGTGGAGCCACCTCGGCGATCAGAAAAAGGCAGTCATGTATTTCGAACATTCACTGAAGATGGAGAAAGCTATTTATGGGGAAACAACAGCACATCCCAACATTGCTTCATCGTTCAACAACATTGGAGCATGTTGGAGTGACCTTGGCGATCAGAACAAAGCCATAATGTATTGCAAAAAGTCACTTAATATGAGGAAAACTATCTATGGCGAAACAGCAGGACATCCCGACATTGCTTCATCTCTAAACAACATTGGAGCATGTTGGGGTAAACTCGGCGATCAGAAAAAAGCTATCAGTTATTACGAACAGTCACTGAAGATAAGCAAAGCTATCTATGGGGAAACAACAGCACATCCCGACATTGCTGCATCGCTTAATAATATTGGGAACTGTTGGAATACGCTTGGTGACCACAGGAAAGCTGTCAGGTATTACGAACTGTCACTGAATATGGGGAAAACTATCTATGGTGAAACAGCACATCCTGACATCGCTTTATCACTTAACAACATTGGAACATGTTGGAATGAGCTTGGCGATCAGGGAAAAGCTATCAGATATTACGAGCAGTCATTGACGATGTGCAAAACGATATATGGGAAAACAACAGCACATCCCAGCGTTGCTTTAACATTAAACAACATTGCAAAGTGTTTGAATACGCTTGGTGATCAGAGGAAAGCCATCAGGTATTACGAACAGTCACTGAAGATGTGGAAAGCTATCTATGGCAAAACAACAGCACATCCCACCATTGCTTCATCACTTAATAACATTGGAACATGTTGGAGTGATATTGGAGATCAGAGGAAAGCTATGTGTTATCACGAACAGTCACTGAATATGAGGAAAACTATCTATGGCGAAACAACAGCACATCCTGACATTGCTTCATCACTTAATAACATTGGAACATGTTGGAGTGATCTTGGCGATCAGAGGAAAGCTATCAAATATTACGAAGAGTCTTTGAAGATTATGAAAACTATGTACGGCGAAACACTAGCACATCCCCTGATTGCTTCATTATTATACAACATAGGAAATTGCTTAAGTTGCCTTGACGATCAAATCAAAGCTATCGGTTATCACGAACAGTCACTGAAGATGAAGAAATCCATCTATGGCGAAACAACAGCAAATCTCGACATTGCTTCATCACTAAACAATATTGGAACATGTTGGTATAAAATGGGCAATCCGAAACAAGCTATGGGGTACTACGAACAATCATTGAAGATAACGAAAATCATCTATGGCGAAACGACAGCACATCCTGACATTGCTTCAACACTAAACAACATTGGGATATGTTGGAATAGCCTGGACGATCAGAAGAAAGCCGTCAGATTTTATGAGCCGTCTCTGAAGATGATGAAAGCTATCTATGGTGAAACAACTGCGCATCCTGACATTGCTGAATCACTTAACAGTATTGGAATATGTTGGAGTAAGCTTGGCGATCACAAAAAAGGTATCAGTTTTTTCGAACACTCACTGAAGATGTGGAAAGCTGTCTATGGGGAAACAACAGCACATCCCGACATTGCTTCATCGTTATACAACATTGGGAAAAGTTGGAATGCACTTGGTGATCGGAAGAAAGCTATGATGTATTATGAACAGTCACAGAAGATGAAGAAAACTGTCTGTGGCGAAATATAGGACGTCCCGACATCAACATTGGAACATTGTTTATTGTTAAAATGGCACCCATTAGTGAATACACTTGTGCATCCACTACTCTTCCTGGGGTCATACATTAAAACATATACATTACATTGGTACACATACACATAACATTACATAGTATATACATATTTAAATCAATTTCAATGTGCTACCAGTTCAGAATGTTTGAGTCCTTTTTAGCCTGTCTTTGATGAGTAGTTTGAAGGATGATGGAACGGATGATCTGATGTGTTGTGGAAGATCGTTGTAGGATTTTGAGCACCGGTAGAGAAAAGACTTCGTTGCAGCTGTTGTTTTTGGTTTTGGTAGTTTGAAGTCATTGCGTTTTGCGGATCTTGTGCTGTAGGTGTGTTGGTGAGATACGAGATGTAGTTTACTGTAAACATGTTGGCATAAACTGGTGATGAGAGGAAAGCCGCCATTTTTTTACGAGCAGTCACTGAAGATGATGAAAGTTACATATGGTGATGACATGGCACACCCGGAGATTGAGTCAGTGCTGAAAAAAACATTTGGTTATGTCAAACTGCTATCCGCCATTAAAGTAAAGCCGTAAAATCGCGAATCGGCAATCAGAGAAACATCCTGACATTTCTCCATTTTTTAGTTTAAACAACACTAGAGCATTTTGGTATCATCATGGCGATCAGAGGAAAGCTATCGGTTATTACGAAGTTCATTTTGGTGGTAAATGATCGGACTTTCATACTTGTGACACGGATTCATTGGCGTCACTACGCCAACAACTGAGCCCCGGCAAATATATGACTGGGTAGACGCGTGATCAGGTCATCAGGTTGATAAGTCACTGGATGCTTACGCGATTCTTTGTACACAATCAAGAACTTTATTCAAGACCTACGTTAAGGTGACCACCTGGGCGTATCAGATCCTGTCAGAATTGCCCTGAGGAAGGAGACAGACAGTCACCGAAACGTCGGGCTTGAATAAAGATGGTCGATAACTTTGTGGAGGCCCCTTCAGTACTGATATGTATGTATGAATTTATTTAGTAATACTTTTATTGTACATGTATACCCATTGTGTTGGCTACAGGTCGCAGCAAAATAACAGTTGACACATAATACACAAGAATTAATTTCAACCTGGTAATATGAGGAAAAACAAAAATTATATGACTTAATCATGATAATGAAAACATTGTATCCATCAGACTGAGATACGTTTCCGTCACATAATTAAATTTTATTATCATCATTTGCCATAAACAATTAGTTACATACAGCCAACAGATGTTTGAAATGTGAACGAAATACAGATGTTCTCTTATCATGCCATATTTTTGTGTTCCCTTCATTCTGTGCTCCTGTTTTGGCAAAAACTCTCCTAGATATTTGTATTTTCAATTCTCTTATCTCACCTTCATCATTGCAAGTTCAGTAGACCACTCCGAATTGATTTTATATAAACTATCAATGTATCATTGTAATACTATATCAAATAATTATGTTAGCCCTTATTGTTATGTTAACTACGTTGTTAAGATTTATCCTACACCTTTATTTTGTACTTTGTGTAATAGTTGTTGCCATACATTGTATCATGTATAATTGTCGTGCAATAAAGTTCTTCTTTCATGGATGACATCCTCTGGAAACCTCAAAACTACTTATGCTCGAGGGAAAAAACTTAGCCAAAATATGCTTATAAACCCAGGACTAAACATCCAGTCCATTATTTCCCAGACTTAAGGTTTGTCTTATTTTCATAGCACCTGTAGTAAGGCTGTAAGAGACAATCGTTGCCATTTGAATAATGATTTGTTGCCATTCTTGTTTAAAGAGGGGAACAAATGTACCACGCCCTGACCATGTGCCCTTACCCTGGAGAGCAGAACCTCTCAGGCAAGTATAAAATTCTGATTCACCAGGGATGCTATTGGGTGACATGTGGCTACAGTGTTAAACAGGCAAAAATCAATGCGCGCGGATGCCAATCATGAAAATAAGTCAGTGTGGCCCTACTTCACAGGCATCAATCTCGGCAGAATGGTGGCTGCAGTACCATTAGCAACCGCTGGGGCTGGGTAGAAGTGTGGATTCTGGTTGGCTAGGTGCAGCGTACCGAACAGTGTAACCACGGTGAACAGAATAACCAGCTTCCACGGTCCTGTTTTGTGCGGATCTGCCTCCCGCACATACTTCACGATCCTGAAGAATTGAAAAAAGGAGCAATATTAACTCCACGTTGCGATTTAATCCTTTTTGACGCTTCGCTCAGTGGTTTATCTGGTGGTTATAAGAACCGACCATGCCACATGACATGATATACACCCCGGGGCATACACTATTTTGCGTTGATGTTCGTCATTTTGCTTTTGATCAACTAGCAAAGATAGAGCAAAAATCATCGTTCATGACCTAAACATCATGTTTTGATTGCATGAATAGAACTTTTCATGTATGTGCCATATCTGCAAGACACCAGCACTATTTTCAGAACAGACATTCTCTATCATACAGGGTATGATGTCTGCGGGGTAACCTATATCTGTTATGTTTTATCAAACTGCAATATTTTTAGATATAGGGATAACCTATGTCCGTCGTTATATCAACTGCATTGTTTTCAAAACATTGCAATTTGAAACCAACGTCATTCAACTGGTCCCAAAATACCCTAGGCCTATTTTTAGAAACAACGGATAAATGTTACCCCCTTGGAGAAAGGTGAACTAGCATTAACGTGTATACAGACTTACTTGTTCCACTCTTTCTCGTTGCCATGGCGCTGTGCCGGGCAGCAGTGGATCTGGAACAGGTGCCATGTATGGTCTATGCTGACTCCGCCAAGGCAGGCTACTGGGACCGCCAGGAAAAACACGGTCTCGCACCAGATCATAGCAACGGTCCAGATAGTGCTGGGGTCCACCTTTCGAACGCATTCAGGAGATCAACAAATACATATATTCTGTTAGAGTAGAGATTCCGGTCTGGTAGAATCACCGATTGGAAGTACGGAAACCGAGAGGAACAAGTTTTTTTTGTAGTTACATTTTGTGGTCATATATTTTTTTTAATGAAAAATATGACCCAGAAATTTGACCCCCCCAAAAAATTCCCCCACATAAAAATAAGACCCCCCAAAATGGCCAAAAACAACATGTACCTACGAAATAAAAACTTGTTCCTGGTCAGGATGCTAGGAATGTGTTGCGGTGTTCTCTTCTTTAAAGCTTGGGAAGGTCAAAGGCGGTGGGAAGAGAGAGTTGGACTCCGACGCCCAATATCAATCGTACGCCCCTGCGACCTTGGCAAGGCTATAGGACAACCCCCTATGTATAAATCCTAAATTGCAAGTCGTTCAACCAATTTACATGAAGTGACATGAATCTAACTCAGCTGAAAAGTTCTGTCTTTTATAAACTTCAAATTTACACGCTTCTATCGGAATCTCTCACGGTAAAATCGACGATTGCAGTCTCTTCTTGAGGAAAAACAGACGGAAAGACGAATGAAGGAGATACTGAAAGCATTTCACCGAAAACTAGATTTCTAACGTTTCAAATGCAAGATATACCTCTTCCCACTGGGTGCTTATGACGTAGGTATAATAGACATGCGCAGCAAGGCTGAACACCGAGATGGAAGCGTGGAGAACAAAGTACGTACTTGAGAAACTTCGAAGAGCCTGAAAAAATTCATTATTAGTGATTAATGTATCATTTTTGACACTGGAATGAGTCTTCAATCTATACGAAAACCAGTGCAAAGGACAGTGGAGAGTCCTGGAGGAGAGGAGCAAGGGACAACTCCCTGGCCTAATGACTTAGGCAGTAGGCAGGGTAGGCAGTATCATCTTGAATGTCAACGACGAGTGACAACTGTATCTTAAGATAATAAAGGCAGATTCTTTGCAATTACCATTCGACAATGTTTTAAAGTTAAAAAATAAAGGGAAGGTACATTTTTATCTCAAAGCGAAGCTTTTCTACACTAGGTCGGGTGTACAAAAAAAAACAATGAAAATTTGCAGCTTGCTCTAGTTTACATGCAGAACTAAGACGGAAAGTCTTCTTGTGGATCGTCAGGTACCTAACCTTATAATCGACTCGCGATCGGGCACGGCGAATCCTTTCCCTGCAATCATCAAGATCCTCGATGTTGTTGTGTAGGAAGGTGCAGACATCTTGAAACTCGGCCTATGCATTCAGCCGGAAGAAGTGCAAAGACTGATTATCTTTATCAGCATAGATTTGATAACGTCGTTTGGTGTAAATGCTTCATGTTCATATTCAATGACGTTCACGACGTTCATCTTTTTATCATATACCTAGCGTCTACACTTACGAAAGCAATGCCTTGGTAAAACGAAACATTAAGTGTTGGTACACCGCTACCTCTTGCTAAACATATTTGCAAATGATTGAACAACGATCGTCTAGTAATTGAACAATATGTATCTTGGTTTAGGCTTACGTCACATTTCCAGACCGGGGCCCGGCCGGGCAGCTTTCGGAAATGACATGTTTGACATAAAAGGCACCAAACTACACGTTAAGAGAATAGTCGTGGGCTTCTTTATGTATATTTTAGGTAAATATTTCTATTTTTCTTTTCCACAAACAGCCCGACAGGGCCCCGTGTAGGAAATTTGACGTTAGCCTTATACATGCAGGATTGCATTTGCCAAGACAAATAACTTTTTGTAAATTTCAAACTTGTTCTTACCTGCAGAGAGCATTTGCATAAGTTCAGGGCGTACCACAGGACCCCAAATTGCAGAAATGCCAGGCACCAGACCGTCACCCTGACTATCAGAGCCCACTCTCGTTGTTTCAGGAACACAGTGATCACACAAACATCCACAACACCAACTCCGAGCGAGACAACCACGCAGACCACGGCCAAAATCTCGTGAATTCTCGTCTCGTGGAACGCGAGAAACTTCATCCTCCGGTTCATGAAGCGATGGTGGAAGATTAGCCACCATTTGAAGCTTCTGCAGGACAAGGCATCCAGAAGTGATACCGTGATGGTGACCGCAAGTGGAATAGCCAACCTCGCGAGGAATGTCAGTTTGGAGATGTAGTGTAGAGTTTGTCCCTTAGAGCCCCAAGTGTTTTCTGTGGTGTGTGCGGCGTCCCAAACGAGGACAGCGAGCAACGCAGCCTGCCAGACGACCAGCATACCGGTCAGCAGTGCGCGTCTGAGGGACAGTCTTCGGGAGATGGAGCCTTGGGAAGGGACTGCAAAACAAGTACAGCCACAGCAAATAAATTCATGGGCAATAGGCCTCGGAATGGTTGTTTATTCATTGCAATAAAGATAAAATAAAGTAAACCGTAGTGCCACCCTCAAACAAACTGTAAGTTATCGAAAGTTTGCTAATCGAAATTCATTTAAGGTGGCCGCTATGCAAAGGTAGCCACTAATACAGAATTGACAGTATCGTATTCGATATTCTGTATGTACATGTTAGAATTTAGATTGTTCACGTGTTTTCAGTCACTTTATGTATTTGATTTTGTTCACCACAATTAACCCCATGGGCATGAATTTGCAATGAAACCTTGAATTGTATTAACTTTAATCAGGCATTTCAACAATGTAGCACTTAAAGTAATTTGGTAATTCTATAATATTAAGGATAGCTCACATGTTGCTGCTTCCTGATGATGCGTCATCCGCCTCCTCCAGGTCAAGCTCGGGGTCGACTATCTCCACCCTCAAGATGACTGTGTTGTCCTCCACCTCAGATTCACTCTCCTCTAGGTCAGCCTCACAACTACCCTGGTCTTCAGCTTCATTCTCTGCATCTTCTTGGCATGATGGCATGTCTTCATACGGTTGTGGTGTGAAGTTGTAGTCTTTGTCCAGGAATGATGTTTTGACTTTCTTGATTAGCTTCTGTTCTTCATATATCCACAGAATGCTGAGTGGCATTGGCACTTGCTTGTGGATACATTCCTTCCATTTCTGTTGTAGGTAGTGTTCTTCCTTCTTGAGTGTTGTTGACCTGAAATGATGCAGCTTTGGGCCATGAACAGAGTTGGGTTTGTCATCTGGGGCGTCATGGAGAACAACATCGTCTTCCTCGATGTGCCAATGGACACCATAGCCTGGGAGGAGGTAGTCTGCAGTCATTTCACAGTATGTCTGCGCATCTCGGGGATATTTCTTCAGGAGTTTGATGGGGATCCTTGTTCTCTCCATTGAAACGATCTTTGCCGCTTGAGAGATTCTGTTGTCTTGGTGATTGGTAGATGACGGTTCTAGTTTCTGCTCAAAGTGATTTCGGACGAACCAATTTTTGACGACATGGCCTTCTTGTGAATAGTTTGCTGATGATTTGGTCGTGCGCTTGATTGAGCTGAACTGCCGCTCTTCATTCTCTGCCATGGTGGAGCTGATGGCTACAATCCTGAAGACAATAGGGACGTGGTCTCTTAATGAGTGTATGTGGTGCCCCCAAAGCTTTCTATCTGTGATCACTTGTGCTGGCCCAGGCAAACATTCCTTCATGAGGAGATTATGTTTAAAAGTGACATTTGCCAACCGGTAGATAGTTGTAGGGGATCTGTCCTCTGCATTGGCATAGCATAGCTGCTGCATCTGAGCAAGTGTTTCAATGAGTTGGACTGTTTTGGTACTTGCTTCGCTGTCTTGTTTCAGTTTATTAAGAAGGATAAGTAGGGTTTCTCTCACATCAGATGCCCGGACTATGTCTTTGTTGTTTAGGAGGAGTTCTTTAACCTCGTTGATGGTGTTAGCTTCTTGTTTTGATACTTTTGATGGTAGCTCAGCCAAGAGATTTTTTGTGTGATTTGACAGGTCATGCATCGGTTCACTTGCAGTTTCTTCGAGATGCTGCAAGTTGAGCTCTTCCACACTTTGGTTGGGGTTTGTGTACAGGAGTGTTGGTATTCTCTTTGTGCCACAAAATGTTTCCTTGAAGTTGTCGGTGAGGGTCTTTTTGGTCATTGTTTCTGCTGACGAGTAGTCTACTGTGCCTCTGTATGTTAGTTCATCCTTTAGCTCCTCCTTTGTCATTGTGTAGAACGGATTGGGGGTGGTTTCAGATGCCTTTTTAGATGATACTGGGCCCTCCATGATGAATTTCTGTCTGTCTTTGATGTCTGCTACAGACTTTTGACAATGGCGGCATTTCCAATAATCGTCTATTGACCTCATGTCTACAGGGCATGTACAAGAGTAATGTCCAACTCGCTGCTTCCCGAACTCAAACTGGCGTGATGGGTGGTCTCCTTTGAAGAATCTCAGAACATCACTTATTTGCCGTCCATCTGAGCCTTGAACTGGAAGCGGAAGGGCCAGGGATGGGAGGTCGTCCCGTCTTGTTTCCGCATAGAGCAGCTGCTCTTCGTCCGTCCCTCCACACCGTGCTAGCAGATAAGTCTCTGGTCTTTCCACCTTGGCCTGGACATTTACATTGACTTTGTACTTCTTCCTGTACTCTTCATTAGTTAAGAAGACTGCAGCATCATACACTGTAGACACGAGGTATAGGATGTATCCATGGTTAGCTAAACTGGCGCCATCTTCCCAATACGAGAGATGCCTTGTATTTTCTACAATGTTCAAGTGTTCTCTTAGCTGCTCTTCAGATTCTCCATCTGTCACCTCCCCCAACTCTTCCAGCCTCTGTACCACTTGATCGGTTGTCATACTGTCACAGTCGCTTTGCTCTCGCAGAAAGGGTAGCTGTTTGTTCAAAAAATGCTGTCTGATTTCCAGTAGGGGCCGCTTTCTGCCTCCAATCACTGTAACCTTTGTCTCTATCCTGCCTGTTTCTTTATTGAGAAAGAATGTCTTGTACTCTTTGGGGACAATAAACTCCCCAATGGGAACTTCTCCTTCAGCTATGCATACTTTCAGTTGTTCACTGATTTGGTTTTCCGTTCGTTTCTTGGGCACACTAATCTTCGGATCAGTAGGAAGTCGAAGCCTTGCCTTGCGAACTATGTCATGTGTTGTTCTTGCCTGAAATCTATCTGTGTTGACACCTTCACTTTGCAACCAGAGCTTGACCAGCTGCCCTGCATTACCTGGCACTTTTCCATGTTTGTCTCTGACGCCATGTTTGATTGCCAGTTGAGTCCAGTTAACAGTTCTGCCATCTTCATATGCCATGACCTCTTCCATTAGGTTTTCCTTGTCAAAGCTAGTGTAGGTAGAGAAGTTCCCTAGTCTGTCTTTTGGCTTCTGCTTTCCAGCCGCCTCTCTTTCCTTTCTTTGTTTTGTTCTTTTCTCTGCTTCCTCTCTGTTCTCGAACTCATCTGCAAGTCGGCGAACCTTTCTGGATCTCAGTGACTCCCCACTGCCAAATGTGACATCTAGGTCTTTGTTGTTTCTCCTGGCTGCCTTCTCGATTTGTTCTTTAGTCTGACGCATTATTTTCCTTCTTTTGCTTCTTTCCTGTTCGGCACTTGTAATGTTCAGCTCTGGTAGAATATCGGAGAGGGGTCTTTTGCACTTCTTCCTGCAGAGATTGTCTGCCTGCTGAAATAGCTGCCTTGCCCATTCTTTCTCATTATCTAGCATGATTGGAGGCCTTGGTTGGAAGTTGAGGTCCTCATTAGCGTCTAGCACCTTCCTTGTTTTAGGGCACTTGATTTGTTTGTTGTAAAGGTTCCAAAACGGTTTGTGTTCTGTACAGCACCCTTTGCATGGACCATTTGCGGTGTGTTTTGCCTTTGCAGATGAATCAAGTCTTCTCCAGTTGTTGATTTTGAAGTGATCAAGAAACTTGAGTTTGTCTTCTCGATTCAACTTGGAGCCCATCCAACTGTTGAAAACCTTATCAACATGTGTAGCACTTTTTTGAAAGTCCTCAAAACTCAAGGTCATAGTTGTATCATGTTTGAAGACCTCCTTGAATGCTTCGTATCTGACTGTAGGGCTTACTGATCTATGCTTCTGTGCAGATTTTTCATTCTCAGAAACTCCCAGCAACTTACTTTGTCGCACAGCGACACGAGCAAATCCACAAGTCACTTTAAGTGCCATGACTTGTTACTTTTGTTGCTGTGAAAATAAGGAAAATTTAAGAATATTAAGGCTACAATTTAAACATTTTATTTTATTAAGTATATGTAACATTACAGCAGTAAGACAAGTTCCAAAGCCTTGGCAATAGATGAGGTTTCCAGGACTCAAAGTGCGCGTGCACCATGGTGCCCCAATGTTTGTCTATCACGTGTTGTAAAGTACCATTTATTTCCATGAAATCTTGGCATCTGACTTAAGGCAGTATCTCACTGCGTTACTACTTTTGTAGTCTTTTCGTCCCCAAGACCATTCGTCCCCTTGATTTTTTGTCCTCGGCATGGACGTTTCGTCTTAGGACAATTCTTGCCTATGCAACAAGTTATTGACAAGTCACATAATTTTTATAAGAATTTTTATCAAACTTCTATTAAAAAAAACTACACTTTTGATTTTTTTAGTCTTTCGCTTTGGATAACCGGCACTAAACGGACAAGTAAAAAAAATTTCATGTTGCCGGGCCTGCCACCTTGTTGTTTACGCATGTTGCCATGCACTCGTGCGCACCAATCGTCCGACCAGAGTTGACATAATGATGTAGTAATAGGCTGGAAGTGCACTGTTGTTTCCCTAACTTTTGCTCCCTATTGCTTGGTGATCGTTATAGCTGAGCATAGATTTGTCTTATTTCCTGAAAAGCCCGTGGATTGTATTGTTTTTGTGCGAGGAGTAGTTGGTCGGCCAGCGAAACCATATTTGTATTAGTCCGCTGCAACGGTGATTTTTTTTGCCTGATGACCCAAACAGCATCGTTTTTCATGCGATTTCGAAGAAATTACGTCATCGGAGATCGCAAAAAAGTTATCACATGGAATTTTTTTGTTTTCATTTTACATAAACATGAAGAATTTAGCTTCTCTAACATGTAGGCCGTTATCCTGAGAAAATTCATTTTTTCCAAGCAGCTTCGATAAAAAAAGTGTTAAAAAATGATAGTTTTCGGGTCAAAAATTAAAATTTTACTACATATTCTACCCAAAATAAAGAGGCAACAGACGATACCAATAGGTTTGTCGGAAAGAGGCAGGAAACGGCTTTCCACCATATTGATTAAGTTTCGCGTCCTACGTTTACTAGCGGAACTGTAGCCCTTCGGCCTGAGGCTGTCCGCCAACCTCCGAAATCGTGAAAGAAACTCCGGTCCGAGACCATAAGCTGCCTTTTGGGGGTTAAACACTGTTATATATGACGAGGACGAAAGAACCCTGATGGGAACGAAATGTCCAAAACGGGGACAGAAGGACTAGGGGACGAAAAGACCTGATACTTCTCACTATACACTTGGGTCATGCTTCCGGCACTGCGGCGTTTTATAATGAAGTTGTACCTTTACAAAACCTTGTTGTGCCCCCACAGAACATAGAGGTGCCGCAAGCAAACTCAGAGGTGCCGGTTGCAAGTGCAATGTTGTTGCTTTTTCTTAGATAAAATAATAATGCAAGTGGCGCAGGATGTCCCAACAGTGCCGCCACCATGCCATCAACAGTTTCAAGGTTAAATTTTGCATATTTTGCACTACTTTGGATGCATTTCTAATAATTTTCCAGCAGTTTAAGATTCAGTTACAATGCTGCGATTTCCACAAAACTTAACTTGTATCCATATACAGACTAACTCAACAATATCTTTTGATAGAATCTCATTTTGGGGCATTTTCATCATTTTAAAGTGACTTTTCATAAATGATTGACGCTGCGATTTCCAATAACACTTTTAGTCTAGAAACGCCCCTTTGAGGTCTGCAACAGAGGCTATCTACATAGCCAGTATAACCATCTTTCAGTGTAACACACTTCCCCAAATATATACAAAACTTTCCAAAGTTATTATCAATTATTCTTTTTACCATTTCTTAGAATTTTCGATCAGCATTTTGGTGAGCACTGCAAAAAGTTTTGTGATTTAGGCATATCACCAGAATCTAATATTTGCCTTGCACCATGGGGTCAATAATCCAAAGTCTCCTCATTAGTATGCTAAGCTTATTCCTAAATACATCATTATTATACATGTAAATATAAAAATGTTTTGACAGAAAAGTTTCTAGACATACCTTACACTTCACCCAGATGACAGTCAACATGCTAGCATGGAGTTGAGCACGGAGGTCTCACAACCTCACGCTTGAAGTCCTCAATCAAAATGTTTGTTGATGCTCAATATTGGATCCATGGGTAATGTTTGGACTGTACCATAATACATGAGGGGTAGCAAAGTAGCAAATGATGATTTTTTAGTTATCTCCTAAGTAAGGACGATAAAGTCATGCCTTCAAGGAATTGTGTTTGCAGATCTCTCTTTAAGTCAATTGATATTTTCAGAAATATGGCACTAGAGCCATCCTTATTCTATACTGTACAACTTTAGATTACCTTTGAGTTGATATGATCCACTCCTAGTAGACACACCAGACAGTCATTATATTGCAATCCATACATAGTATGGGATTGCAATATATTGTTTTTCCTTGGTTTCTTCTTCTTCTCCTGTCAAATCTTCAAATTGATTCAACTTTTTCATTTTTAGGCCAAATGAGCTGAAATTTGGCAGGGTGGTAGGGATAGCAAATACCCCCAGGTGTTTTTTTCACTTTCTTGATAGAGGCCTTAGAATTTATGATATTTAGGGTTTTTGGTCATTTTTAGACCCATTATGTATATTTTGGGACCCTGTGCCCTGGTATTACAACCTAATGGCCTGAAATTTGGTACAGAGGTGCATTGGACATATGACCACAGGACCCCATCAACATTTTTTGTCATAGATTACTTAGAAATTAGTTATTTTGGGGTGTTTTAGCCATTTTTGACTAAAAATGTATATTTTTGGCTCCTATGCCCTTGTATGGAAACCAAATGACCTGCAATTTAGTACATAGGTGCATTGGACATATGACAACAGGACCACATCAACGCTTTTGTTATTGATCATTTCAAAAATGAGTTATTTTGGTTTTTTTCGGCCATTTTTGACTAAAAATGTTTATTTTTGGCTCCTATACCCTTGTATGAAAACCTAATGACCTGAAATTTGGTACAGAGGTGCATTCAACATATGCTCACAGGGTCCCATTGACACTTTCTTCATAGATCACTTCAAAAATTAGTTATTTTGGGGTTTTCAGTCATTTTTGACTAAAAATGGACTAAAAATGTTAAGTTTTGGCTCTTGTGCCTATGTATGAAAACCAAATGGTCTGAAATTTGGTATGAAGGTGCGTACGGTATGTAGCCACAGGGCTCTATTCACACCTATGGTGTACATCAAACAAAAATTGTGAAATTTGGGATTTTTTGCCATTATTGACCAAAAATGTACATTTTTGCTTCCTGTGTCATGAGAAAGCCAACTGATCTGGAATTTGGTGTTGGGGTAGCTTTAGCACTATAAATGGGAAATGGGCCACATAGACTGGTCCATTTTGCATAGATTGGGGTGTTCTGGAAGAGTCCTTTATTGTATGAAGATGGATTGCAATATGCTGTATTTGCTCCCAAGCAAATGTCGGCCTTTCTAGTTGTTACTGTCTTTTGTGGGAAATTCAGGTGTGGAAATAGGTGTGAATCTCTCTCAGTTATGACCTTTTCAGTTAGATTAAAGGACAATGTTATCTTAGAAAATTGATAAATGCAAGGGTTTTCACAACTTTAACCTTAGTGTTGTACTAAAATTACTATGCATATAACATGTGCCTTTGATGTACATGATACCCTTGTGAAGAACAAAAAAAAAAACATTACCTTTTTAGTTAGATTAAAGGACAATGTTACCTTAGAAAATTGATAAAAGCAAGGGTTTTCACAACTTGTAACCTTAGTTCTTTACTATGCATATGCTAGTAACATGTTCCTTTGATGTATATGATACCATTGTGAACAATCTCGTGAAGAGTCTCAATCTCATCCACATTATATATCTTGATATCTTGTAAATAGGCTTTCGTGGAAAGTTGGTTGTATGTTGCTTAGTGTCAATTGTGTAAGTTACAAATGTACCAATAATATTTTACACATATTCTTTTAAATGTGATCTTTGTTGTCAAGAAATATTTTCTATGTTCGCAATAAAACCATCCAAGCTTTATGCAAACCTGTTAGTTTGAAAGTAACTTTTTTTAAACTTCCATCTCTATGTCATCGTTATCGATTCAAATTGATAGATATTAATAGACATAAACAGCCTCGCACTGATGTAAAAGACAGCAATAGTTACAATGTGTATTACCTATCTGTTCATAATTGTAAATTTCCTACCACCACATTCCATGTAAAGTGCTTTTTTGACAAACTACGCTGCTGATTTAGTCTTGGGGTCTACAGTCCCCAGCGCGGAGAGAAGCCACACGTACATTGATAATTGAAGAAAATGGTACCAAGCTAGAAAGCCCAATTAAAATGATTAAAAACACTTTTTAAAATGCCAGAGCCAACCCTCTGCTTGTAAGTATAAGATTGCTACACAGAAGTTGTTTAAACATTTTTTTAAAGAATTGATGCCCAGACAGTTAGCTGTGAATCGGCTGACCTCTCAGTATCCAGTTCCCTTGGTAAAAACAACTTTCCCAGGCAGAGGAGGCCAATGCTCTTTTGTTCTTCAATCAATCACAAACAATACTAAATCAACAGACTTTGTATCATACTGCTTTCCAATGTCACCTGTTTGGGCTTGGTTGGTAAGGATTTGCGATTATGACTTCTTTTGACCTGGGTTAAAACCCGAGGTGCTGTAAATGTAATTTTCTTTTTCCTTTTTGATAAACTTGTTAACCATTTATCGCAATGTAGTACATTTTAATTCAAATGTTGCATCAGATAAGGTGTCACGGTTAACACTACAGATGGCATAAAAAGATTTATCATAATGATTACACCTCATGGTTGGTAAAATCAACTTGTACAAAAATAATTACTAGAAGGTTCTCCACTGTTGACAGGCGGTTCATATGAATAACACAATTTTAATCCTAACCTTGACAATCACTCACTCATTCACTCTCTCAGGCCCATGAGAATGATCCTGTAAAATGGTTCAAAAAAGGATGTTTGTTATTAGTTATGTTAAAAAAAAAAAGAATGTTAAAAAGTAAAACAATTCCTCTGCCATGGTTTGAACTCACAACCTTCAGTTTAGTAATAGTAGTTACCAGTTAAGCCATTTGACTATTTATTTTGGGATTGTTAAAAACAATGTACATCATTATATTGTTGTTTCCGTTGTTAAAAGAAGAATTTTTGGAGAAGAAAAACAAGTGACCCTGTACCCATGTAATCTGCTACATAGATTGTAAAGGTTTGCATTCGCATTTTTTGGCCAACGTATAGTCTAATCACATAAATAACAATAAAAGTATTTGTTACATGTAAGGCGACAAACATATACAGCTCATGTCATTGTGTTTGTTGCTTGAATGCGGTGTAGCTTGCAAATGTACCAGAGATTTTTTCACATGTATTAGGCTACACCGACTTAATTTTATGGATGACATCCTCTGGAGACCCAAAACTAATGCGCACAGGCGAAAAAAAAGTCTGCTAAGCCACAAGACCAAGAGCTGGCATTATGAATTGAACCACAGAACACGGTGTAGCAAAAGAAACAACAAGTCTTTATTTGTAGGAAGCACATGTAGGTTGTATTGTTCATCTTAGCAGACTCAGCTGAAGTGAACAATATTTAACTAAAGTTCCACAAACACATCCCTTCGCCAAATATTCATGCATTTATTCAAGACTTTATGGTCTTATTCATGTACTAGTATCACTAAAGAGGACCTACCCCAATAGCAAGCAACTTCATGAATGTGTGTGATGAAAGAAGTACACTATCAGAAGGTATATGGTCCCAAGGACTGTGAATGATATATGACTGCAAGTGTTTTTGTCCACCTCCTTGATGACTGTAATAAGAATAAGGTAAAGGCAGTCTCAAAAGACATGATTTGGCAATCAAACTGACCTCAACTCCTCTCCAAGTACTGTAAATGCATTTAAGTTTGCGGGGATTTAATTTCGGGGTAACGGGAAAAAGAACTTTAATTTTCACAGTGGTTTTAAGTTCACAGTAGCAGCATGCACTGTCGTCTCTTACTGCCATGGAAAAATGTTCGCGGTGGTTTTAAGTTTACTGTGAAGCGGCCACTGCGAAACATTAAACCACCGCAAACGTTTCTGCATTTACAGTATATCTGAAATAGCCACAGCCTAGCTTGGCAACCCAGGCTGTGCGTGCTGAACAGCCAAACAAAGTTTGTTTTTATTTGTTGATATATATAGAAATATTTTCTATCGCAATAAATCAACCCTAGCTTTGTACACACCACTTTAAAATGTCTCATTACAGTCCCTCGCGCTATGACATGGTGAAGAAGCCACATGTAGGTTGATGTTGTGCTTCATTCAGCCTTGGTGGTGTTTTAGGTGACCCCCTTCTATCAATATCATTAAAATAAACTGCTGAGAATTCAATGATTCTATTCACCATCAATCATTTATTGTGTATGCATGTATACGAGTACTTTGACTGCTAAGAAGTAAAACGTATTCCTGAGCCTTCATTCATCAAAATGTGACTTTTTGCATTTACAACTGTCTATTCAATTGTGTGTTTTGGAACCTCCTTGGAAACTTTGAACATTGCAATGTGGTCAGTTGAAAAACGCAAGACAAACCTGACAGACCACACTATGCATAACAAAAGCACTGTCCAGCTTGGTCCCCATACAAGTGTCAATTACTTATAATTGCATCTCAAGGAGGTGCTAATTAGCCTAAGTGATTAGGCTGTCAAAGTGATTGATGGAAGAAGCATGGAAAACATGCCTCTGTTGGTAAAATTTATAGTACAAACTTTAAACCATTTTAAAGGACTATAGTAACTTTTCAGGAAGGACAAAAATAACATTAAAAGATCGGCCATGTCCTATTCTACTCCAAACACAGCCAAAAGCCTAGGAAAATGATTCCGTAGATTTGATATAAGCCAGGAAAGAAAGAACTACCCTAAAATATATATCAATAATATAGACAAAAAATAATTTTTCTGAAGAAGGAAAGATGGTATCATTATAATCTCCCAGTTTCTGTTTGAAGGCAAGTATTGGCTGCTATACACAAAATAACAGAAGTTTTGAACTTCAGGAATGGTTCTTTAAACTATATTTTCTACCCAAAAAATGGATATATTGATTTAATAAAACAAACATATTAATATGTCATAACAATACCAATGCTACTTAGACGCAACGATACGCATCTAATCTAACTTTCCTGCAAATTTGAGACAATTTGAAATCTGTATGGCCGACTTACGGCCTTTTTAACTCAGGCCCCAGTGAAAGCTCCAATATGGCCTGGGACACCTTAGTCGCGCAGAGCTTCAGCTTATGTTGTGAGTCTTTGCCTCGCTCATAATAGTATTTGGGTTACGTTGCAGTTCTTCTCTTTGGATGTTTATGATAACAACGGGAAGCCTCTGAGCCAAGACCTCATCCATGCCCAGCTGCAGAGGGTATTATGTCAGTCCAAAGACCCCGGTGTGCCAGTGGGAATCCTCACTACAGAGAACAGAGACACATGGGGCAGAGTCTACAAGGTACTCAAGAAAGGTGAATGACAACAATAATGGTTCATGGCTTTTCTCAAATTTTGTACAGACTGTTGCAGCCCATGTTGCAGACAAAGGCTAAATTGCGTGAGGACTTTTAACGGGAGGTGCCCCAACACGGTACGCTTTTTCTTGCGCTCAAACTCATGGCGCTCCATCGCTAGTTGCCTGAGAGTGGTCAAGTTTTGATGACTGAATTTTTTACTCATAGATTTGAACAACATACTTGAATAAGAAATGCATTCATGTGGTTCATGAACCTTTCGCGCTGCGTGTTACAAGCGGCAAACACTGAGAGACAATTTCGTGTATGTAACCTTCCAATTTTGTGCTACGCTGGACAGTGTGCCTAACTCGGTACGCTTTTTTTATATTTTGCTCTCTTCAGAAGTAAGTGGTAAATCTAAGTACACAGAAAAAAAATTAATAGTATGATATTTTAGCTTTCTTTTGACAGTAAAATCGTGACTGTATGTACTTCTTGTCTCACATGAGGAAGGCTGTACCTAGAACAATCAAGCTGATGTTTTACGGGCAATGGGCTGAATGCACTGATTGTGAATGCCGGACTAAAAAAACTATTACGAAAAAACGACACCGCCAACATCAACAAAACTCTGTCTGATTGTATGAAAATATCATCTACATCTCTCTGTCAAGTCTTATTTTCATAGACAGCACGAATCATTTGTTACAGTCAAATAAATCTTTGGATCGTTCTCTAGTCTGCCACCTTCACGGCCACACTCCCTTGGGAGTACAATGGTGGCAACGTTTATGTCGCTTCCTTTTGGTTGCTTTTCTACTCAACAAACATTTGAAGACCCATATTCATAGTGTTTTATGGAGCTTTATTTATGTGTATCATGGCAGTTGTGTGACTGCTTGGAAGAGTTCGTATAGTTAGCGACACGAGCCGCCAATACGCAGAGGCCGGTGACCGCAGTGATTCAGCACTGTCAACATTACTGTTAGAATTCTGCTCTTAAAAAACATGAAGTAAATATGTTAAAGTATACTTGGAATGCAAATTAAAGTTGTGTGCATGGACTTGGTTTATTTACCTTTGTAATCAGCATAGTCAGTGGCAACAAACACGGTGTACTTATGGATAATAAGATCAGCAAAAAATCCGTACCGTCTTACGACGGGGACCGTCTTAGGGCGGCCCCCGTTATATGATAAGTAAAATCATTGATAAAACGGTAGCTGTTTTCTCAAGCTGAGCTCATCTGTTTTGATCGTAATCATATAATAGAATAGTTGCTGATATCATTTTAAAAGGAGAAATGTTAATCAAGAACAAAATCAAAATACATACTATACAAACCAATTACAACTTTCTCTGCCTACCAGTCAGCACTTGAGTAGTATGGTACACGACTTTTAGTGGCTAGCTTTTGCTGTAACGCTAGTGCTTGCATAAATGTTTGGTCCAAGGGCTATAGCAGGGAAGAGTTTATCCTAGAGCCTAATTTGTTGTACAGTCATTGTGCGTTTGCAAACTCAGAGTACACAGTCTTTGATTAGTCATACATGTATCATAAAAGATTCTGCTGTGTTCTTTCCAAAAAGGCTATCTTTTTTTCTAAGCTCCTTGTTGGTGGTTGGATCTGTCACAGCCTAAAATTGTATTCAGATCCATGACAAAAGTGATGATGCCATTAACTAACTCATATCAGAATGCACCTTCAACAGGGGCAGGGGACACCATTATCTCAAGCCCGTTTATAACTTTGTCTTATCATGTGACAGTCATGTAACAAGAGTCAACATCTACCGGGAAAGAGCCAGCGTGTGTCTGCGAAAGCTCTCCAAGTAGCACACTTTTTTGTGCGAAATTGTTTCAATATTTCATAAACAGAATGCAATCTTCATACCTTGTTCCCAACCTGCAGATAAACATAACAAAATGTCGCTGGAAGCCATCAACAAGAGCATGTTCATGCTGTGCCTGGACCAGGAGACAGACAGGGGGGCGGACAGGTGGACCAGCATGGGTCATCAGCTGATGCACGGGGGAGGGAGTCAACTCAACAGTGGCAACAGGTGGTTTGACAAGACATTACAGGTACATTTACAACTAATGTTACATTCTACATCTAACATCTACATCTAGATTCTACATCTACATCTGCATTTACATCTTTTTTTTTTTTTTTGGTTCTCCTGTCGGTTCGACAGATGAGCAGGCAGACAGGCATTTACCTGTTTTGCCTGACCTGCACATGACTTTTTATGGTGAAGGAGGGGTGTGCAATTCCTTCTCCACCCTCTCGTCTACTGGAGCACTGAGTTTCACAGGGGCAACTGTATGCAACGTGTGAGGCGGCTCCAGCAGATGCAGCTTTGTTGTTTGGAGTATCCGTCTCCTAGGAGGACTTCCAACCAAGGATGTAAGGGGTTCCTCCTACCCCCGACTCGTGTGCCATGGCGGGTGCCGCTCATGCTTGAACATGCCCCTAAGGCCTGTCTCGGCCACAAAGCCCCACCAAGGCCACACAACGCCACTAGCCGCAGCTAGATACTCATTTACACCTGAGTTAAGTGAGGGAAGTCGTGTAAAGTGCCTTTCCCAAGGGCACAAGATCGGTGACACGGAAGCTGGATTCGAACCCGCAACTTCTCGGTCTCGAGCCGCAAATGCTGCCACTGCGCTGCGCGGTCCCACTAATTTCTACATCAGATCTACATCTACATCTACATCTGATTCAACATTTACATTCTACATCTACATCCACATCTGCATCTACATCTTTATTCTACATCAGATTCTACATTCTACATCTACATCTACATCTATGCTACGTCTTCATTCAACATCTACATCTACATCTTCATTCTACATCTACATCTATAATCTACATCTACATCTACATCTATATCTACATTCTACATGTACATGACAGTCCATCTACATCTACATTCTACATTCTACATGTACATCTATATCAGATCTACATCTACATCAACATTTACATTCTACATCTACATCTAAATCTTAACATCATATCTACATCTACTTTTCTACATCTTACATTCTACATCAGTGACTGTCACAAATTGACTGTTACATTATGCTATACTGCTGTACTGGTAAGTTGTACAAATTATTTCAGAAGTTTTTAACCAAAGTTCTTCCCTATGGCAGTTTATTGT
>NC_049986.1:7750192-7753849 GCF_000003815.2 Branchiostoma floridae
TGATTCTGTCACTCAGTTCAAGAGGGTTTAACCTCCTTGCTCAGTTGAAATCCCAGAGTCTTTTAGTGACTCAAAACGTTTTTTAGAAAGTCGAAACTTTTGATCGTGTCAGTTGTATTATTATTAGACCATACTGGATTGACAAAATTTAGGATTATCAAGGAGGTTACCTCCTTGGATTTATTAAAAAAATGGGAGACCATGCTACATATCCCTGATCATAATAAACAGTAGAATTGACGATTATGAGTTATACATGACCATGTATCATCTGAATCTAATAGTGTGCCATTTAGTTATCAGTAACCTTGGTTATGAATTTACGTATGTTTCCTTCAGAGTGTACAAAGTTGCTTGTGCAACATACGAGAGTGGCTCCACACGCATGTTCCACCTGGGTAGAACAGACACCATCCGGTCAGCTTCTGTCCAATCACTGGAGTTCTGTCAAGCTATGCAGGACAGCACGATCCATGTAAGTCATTGAAGAGGTTCATCAGTCACGTATGAATACAGTTACTCCAATTTTCTTCAATCAATGACTGTTTTGTAAAGGTAAGGTACTGGATACCTCCCAAATTTTCGATGTCTTAAAGCACAATTCTTCGTCACGGGGAATGACCTAGTCTCAATCTCGCGAGAGAACACGAGACTAGGTCAGGCCTGCATGGATCATTGCAACCAGCTAGAGGGGGCAAAGCTGAACCGGAATGAGGGTTGGGAGCTGCCCAAGTCCTACCTACCCCTACTCCGCAAGGAGGGGGGGGAGGGGGCAGATGATCCACGCAAGCCTGGCCTAATCTCGTGTTCTCTCGCGAGATTGAGATTAGGTCATTCCCCGTGACGAAGATGTGCTCATAAACATCTAAAATTTGGGAGGTATGTAACTTACCTTTACAAAAACAGTCATTGATTGAAGAAAATTGGATAAACCATGTAAGTCAGAAGTCAGGCCATGTTGATTTGATTATATGGAGACATATTAAAAAAAATTTGCCTTCTTTATAAATTCTAAGTGGTCAGGAAGAACCAAAAACACAGAGTTACGGAATACCAAACAATATATCCTTCAAATTTTTTGTTTTTTCACAATTTCTTGTATGACCTTGCCATTCTATGACATTGGTAGACGTTTTCCTATATCTTTTTTGCATTCTACAGCATATCTTTGCTCATTTTGCAGTTGCTTGATACGATTTGTAGTATGGTTGCAAACTTTTTAAATTCATTTTTGGAAACAGCCGAAATTGATGCACGCGCGGATGTCATCCATATATTAATCAAATCAACATGGCCTTAATATGGTTTATTATGAATTAATTGGGGTTCAATTAATATTGAAAAAAATCAGAAAATATAGAAAAATAGCTATGTTCAGACAAGTGAGTTTTTAACATTACTTAAGATCAATCTTATACTTGGAATTAAAACAAAGAAAGAGCATTTGAGTGATGATTAAATGGACCAAGTGAGGAGTGAAGTCTTCATCATCATCATCATCTTCGCCGCATATCTGTTTATAGTTTGAGTTTTATAATGTTCAGTTTGGTATTTTGATCCAGATTGCTAGCAGAATGGCCCCCATTTGACGGCAGTTTGGTCAATAAACCTAAGAAGGACCAAAACAGCCCCTAGTAACACAGTTGTTAGAATTGTACAGTACAGTAATTAGAAAGTTTTGTATCAATCACTAACCTACATTGTGATTTTCCAATAACACTGTTGATTTGCAGCCATCTGAGAAAGTGGCCTTACTAAGAAGAGCTGTTGAAGGCCATAAAAAGTATGCTCAGGAGGTAGGCATGTGTTCTGTTCTTATAAATCATATTTTTGGATAAAATGTGTCATGCATTTGAATTACATTGTGCAGATACAAAAACCTCGTAGTGTATTCTAGAAACTCTCACTGCGTTCCAGATATTTGTTCCAGACCTATTCTTGTGGCCGTCTCGAATGTTTTTGTCATGCTCAAAACTGTCCAGGTGCATTTGAGGTAGAGAAATATCAAACGGCATTCAAAGTGTGTTCTAACTATTCTAACTGCAGCACGACTGTATTCTATTAGGCATTCCAACATTGTTTGAAACGTTTTGATCTCATTCGATGGAGAACCAACAAGAATGAACACAAATATCTGGAATGCAGTGAGAATTTCTAGAATGTACTACAAATACCCAGGAAAAGACAGGAATTTTCATTCAAATGGCATTCTGACTCATTCTGCCTCTGGTGTGAAGAGGTTACTGGTACATGTAGGTCCATTTGGAATTGCTGATACGTTTTCAGTGTGAAGGCCCTATTAGATACTGTACATACATGTAGCATCCTGTCTTCTTTGTCACAACCATTGGAAGAGTAGCTCAACTGTTGGTTGATCTGATTGTGACATTGAGCTGAACTGGTTGAAGATCGTTTTCAATAGTGCATTGTGTTATTTTTCAGACAGTCAGTGGCCAGGGTATTGACAGGCATTTGCTGGGGTTGAAGCTGATAGCTGTGGAGGCGGGACTAGATGTGCCAGTCTTGTTTGTGGACAGTACCTACCAGCAGGCTATGCACTTCAAGCTCTCTACCAGCCAGGTGGGGCAAGTCACCACCGTTATAAAGTAGATGGTTCCACTGTAAAATTAACATTCTTGAACTCTGGATGGTCAATATTGCAAGAGGGGGGAGTTCAGTATGATAGTTCTCTTTATCCGCAACTGTTAAAGCTATATCCATTATTTTTAAGAACATTAGGTATTCAGGGATATCAAGTCGATGGATGGTGGTTTCAAACTGCAATATTTTGAAAATAGTGCAATTTGAAACCATCGTCCGTCGACTTGATATCCCTAGATACTTTTATTCAACACAATGGATATTGGTCACCCCGCGAATAAAGGTGAACTAACGTTACATGTATGTCACTTCTAAGAAACAATTATCTTTCTCGTTAGATGCGGTGTTGTTTTATTCTGCCAGTTGATTCTAGTGACACTGAAGAAGAGTGATGGAAATCAATCAAAACGTCCTGAACTAATCTCCAAATCTTTAATCCAGGTTTAGAGATTGAATCATCTTTATACGATTATCTGCACCATGCATTTAAAACTGTGAATAAGGTTACAGGTGTCAATTTAGTAAAATATTTATTCCTTCTCACCCTGTATCACTTAGGTTGTTGTAATTGATGTCATATTGCAACATTCATACTCGTTTAAGGTATCAATGTGATCAATGGTATGTTGTTATTGTTGTTGACATTTGGTGGTCAAGTCCACGACTTGGAGCGTTCAATGGTCTCATCAAATCTTTATGGTTCCATGTATTTGTTTTACACATAGAAGAACATCTTTCTTTCATGCTTTTTTTACTATATAGCTACTTTTTACCACAGGTTCCGTCTAAGTACGACTCTCTACTGTGCTTTGGTCCGGAGGTACCAGATGGGTACGGTGTCTGCTACAACCCAGCCCAGGATCACCTCAACTTCTGTATCTCAGCCTTCAACAGCAGCCGGCAGACAGACACGGGGAAGCTGGCCGCCGCTCTGCAGCAGAGTCTGTTGGAGATGCAGGAGCTGCTTCAAACACAGGCTAAACTGTAGATCAGGCAGAGAATAAAGAAACTCTTTTTACACAACCAATGCTTTATTCTCACCGATGTTTCAGTGAC
>NC_049986.1:7753949-7819469 GCF_000003815.2 Branchiostoma floridae
TAAGCATTGTTGTGTAAATAGAGTCTCTTTATTCAGTGATGTACCAACCTGATGAAACTATTCACAGATGTAGACCAGGCAGCAATGCTGCAACCTAGACATTCCTTGATAGACATGATGTTAGTTCACCTTTATCTGCGGGGTAACCTTTATCTGTGTATATAAAAATCGGAGTATTTAGGAACATCAATTCGATAAACGGCTGTTTCAGACTGGAATGCTATGAAAATATTGCATTTTGAAACCAACATCCGTGGACAAGATATCCCTAAATACATCGTTTTAGGAAACAACGGATATAGGTTACCATGTGGATAAAGGGGAACTACTGTTACATGTAAGGCTAACCTACCTGGAACTGTATCTAATTGAACAGCAAAAGAAAATCAGTGGAAGGTTTCACAGCCATATATTTTTGGCACTGGAGACAATGTTTATGGGTAGCCTCAGTGCTTAAAGTTAAGGGTCTCCACATTATTTACAATATCAATGTTAGTGTCAATGTAAATATTACGTAATATATATGTTATGCATGTATAATTGTACTATCATACATTTAGGAATATTATCACATAGCCAGGTGCCGCGGACCAATCAGAAGGCCCCGTTCCATGTTGGTTATGATGCCGTGACACATAGATTCCGATTGGTCATCCACCGACCGGTGTCGATGCAAATCGGAAAGTAAGGGATATGCAGGCATTGGCCAATCAAAAGGAGTGAAACATATGCCAGAGCAGAGAGAATAAGTACAGACTGCAAGGGGTGAATGGCTCCTTCTGTTAACAATGATAGTGAGTTTTGTTGTTCTAAAAAGCCAAAGACTGCAATGTTTCGAATATTTTCTGTGGAAATTTTGGTTCCAAAATACAATCTGTAATCTCCTTACAAATGTATGTACCAAAGAACAAATGTGAGTTTTCAAAAATTCGACAAAAAAATTCACACGTATAGTACCAAGGGATCTTTGTGTCATACAGGAGTTTTCAAGTTTGGGTAGGCTATATGATAATAACGTTAATGACCTGTTCTGTTCCTGGCCTGTTCCTCGGTGTATATGGTGTCATAATGCGTGGTCCAGGCGTTATGACACCATATACACCGCGGGGCGGGTCATTAACCCTTAAGTATAGAATGATTTGCGGACTCCATGCGACAGGATGAAAAGCAAAACCTGTTTGAATATACAAGTAGAGGGCATTTTTTATGCTTTATTGGCTTTTTAAGATATTGTTTGCATTGAGTTTCTTTTATGCAACAAGGCACAACTTTTTTTTATGTAGGAGGTATTCTATATGTTTCATTGGCTATGCTGATTCGGTTTTAGTGTGAAGGCCCTATTACAACTAAAATCTCAAGGCTAGAGAAACGTGGCTAAATAAAATATACAAGCTAAAAAGTTTCAAACATGGTGTGTAACGTTATATTTTGCCGAATACAACATAAAAAAATATGAAAGACATCATAGCTGTATCTCATGGTTGTATTACACAATTATAGAGAAATAAACATTCGCTATCTGATTTGTCTACTGGTCGAAATCTCTACAAAGATTAATTTACAACTAGAGTTCCACGAAACACATACCTTCGCCAAACATTCAAGGGGTGTTTATTGTTTGTTTATTGTTCATTGACTCCTTTAGTTTAGGTGTTATGGAGAATGTCACCGAAGGTCCACTATATAAACTTTACCTTCGTTTTCCCAACCCCCACATAGCCACCAAATATCATGCAAAACCCTATCTAGCTTCTCAAGTTATGTTCTCTGCACACACACACTCACACACTGAGCCCGCTGCAGTACCGACGGAAACGGCAAACCATTCTCGAACTCAACCTTTGTTTCTGCAACCGCTTCTCAAATACCAAGTATCATGAAGATCCATCAATCAGTTCTCCAGTTATACTGTTGACCTACATAAAGACTCACCAAACACTGTGGATAATGAAAAGGCCACAAACCACCAAGCTTCCACTTTTCCATGCCACGTAAGCATCACCAAAATAAGGGGGAAAACACCCCTTCACATCAAAATGGAGAAACCCCTTCCCATAGTGCACAAACAAAGAACATGGCACTTGCAAAGTGAAAACCAATAAACAATCTGTCAGCAAAAATAACATCTTTGTTTTGCTGACACAAATATGTCATGAACTACACAAGTCTGTGGCACAGATGTAGTTAGACACTAGTGAGCACTGACTGTCCAGAAATGAGGTCAATTTCAGGATTTACACATTCTTCTAATTATCATGTAAATGAAGCCCCGATTTGCATACAATACATTTCAGGATTTTAATCATCACCTAAGGTATGTTCATACCAAAAATAATACAAATCCACCAAACCCTGCTTGATGTATTCTCTTCCAAAGATAATAACAAAATCGCCCATTGCAGTTCGAAACAAGCAGCCAGGGGGCCCAAACTTACACGACTTACTCCCTACCCAAAGACGTATCCACTACCCAAAAATCCTAGACCTGCCACTTGAGAATAACTTTAACGTCAACTTCGATGCTCCGCTGCAGTACCACAACTTGTCGCCAGGACCCCCATTATCGAACTTGACCGTCGTTTTCCAAACCCCTAAATAATTACCAAATATGATGCAAAACAATCCACAGCGTCAAAAGTTATGTTGTACGCAGATACACACACACACACACTCACCCCGCTGCACTCACGACAGAAAGTGCCAGAAGTACCATTTTCGTACAAAACCTTGGTATACGCAATTGCAACTCAAATACCAAATATCGTGACATTCCATTCACAGCTGCTCGAGTTATATGAGATTGACCTACATATTGGGACACAGAAAAATTTTCTAACCAAAATATAACCTTCTTGGCGAAGGTAATGAGGTTGTATACAACATAGGTTGTAGCTCGTAAACCGTTCGTTTGGCCAAGAAACATTCAAATAGATGTCTTGGGTGAAATCTTTACATTAGCGCCACCTATCTGATTGGTATAGGTTGACAGGGGCAGGTGAAAGCCGGAGATGACGAAATCAGCACCAAGGCCATCACCCATCTTTGCTTTTTATTTTTCTTCCGCAGGCTCAACGGTAAATCATGGGCGATAGCCGCCGAGTTTTTTTTTTTGGTTGAAATCGATGTTTTGCATTATGTACAATACAATAAGCAGACTTCTAGGAGAAATCCCGACAATCAGACATTGTTCAGAACCCGCAGTGAAATAGTAGTACATAGTACAATATCCGCAGCGACGGTGGCTAAAACTCTAATGACACAGTTTAACAAAGTAAAACTGAAATGCACGAGAGACTTAAATTTTCAATGTCAAACTTTATTAATTTTGTTCATAATGGCCACAAATCAGTGGGAACATTTATCCGTCATTAGATGGGACAAGCAGTTTTTTTTACTTATAGTTTTTGGGCTCATCGCCCAGAAAAAGGAAGGGTCAGCAGGTTTTTCTAGGGTCGGTCGGGGAAACAGGAACATGTTTTTCTAGGCCTAACAAAAATTGACGACTGCAGGTGTTGCTAGAAGGCCCAGACCTATAACGTGTCTTCCTTACATCAAGCGTGCAACGGTCTGTCACAAAAACTGCCAGAAGACAATAGCATGCCCCTTTCCTATGTTAATTTCAGTGTATTTCCAAATCATGTTGTATGTACTATATTTATGTATGCATATGTACACTGGGGCACCTGAAAAGCAGGCAGTAGCCTGAGAGTGTTTTCCCTGGTTAAATCAATAAAATGAAATGAAATGTCCAGGACAAATGGTACAAAAACAGAAGTGTTGCTGTAGTGCCAACGTAGGGCCCAAAGTCGACCTTAAACTTCATTCGAAATATAATCACAAGTTCACAACCAAATAAGACTTATTGCTGGTCACACAAACACACACACACACACACACACACACACACACACAAAACAACAATGTCTCCCTTTTTCACGGGGTGTAATAACGGAAGTAAGAGGCTATATTGTAGCCTGGGTTTTCAGGCAGTTAGGCAGCCTACGTGATATGAATACATGAGTATCGGCGAAGCCTTTGTGTAATAAGTTTGAACTTTGAACCGACAGATGACGTAATGTTGACACCTGTGTGAAACCTGTGCTTGTGCGCGGAGATCGGTGGCCGTGCAGAGTAGGACTTTTAAAGACGGCCTTTTGGCACAGCACAATTTCGCCGTGTTGCAGTTTATAAGGATATGTGAAAGCTCCGTGAGGCGGACGCGAACCCGTACCATTTGAGCAAACAGATGACGTAATGTTGCCATGGGCAGTGTGGCACCTGCCTTTGTTTAGTTAGACGGCGCATAAAGCTAACCCGGAAGCCAACGCCCGTTCAGGTAAGGAGTTTTAATACAGACGTTCCCTGGCCACAATTCCGACATGTTGAGGGTCTGTGAGAAACTCCGTGCAGCGGACGCGAAGGGCAGGAGGTACGGACTAGCCCGTGCGGAGACAGGCTACCTCCGTGCCCTGGTGGACGCCATGGCTGACATGGACAGGCTGGCGGAAGTGGAGCTGCTCAAAAGTCTGGGTGACGTTAACCTGGAGAAGGGAGGACTCGGGAAGGATGTAGGGAAGCTCAACAGGGCCTTGGCACTGTACCTGGCTGCCGTGGTCCGGTGTGACAATAGGGAGCAGGGAGAAGGTATAGAACACCGATACAAATACACGGAAAGGCTTTTACACAGGGTGACCTCAAAGCTAGGGTCACAGGTTACAAAGGAACAACAAAATGAGACTAATACACCTGCAAAGGTGGCAGAGAAGTTTCAAGACTTGGACAGGAAACGGGCTGCCGGTGATGACACAGACTCTGTGCTGGTTGGATACGCACAGTTGATGGTAGAGGGAACAGTAAACAAGAACAGCATGTTAGAAACAGAAGCGATCAAAAGTCTAGGTGACGTGTACCTAAAAAGAGGAGCAGAAACTAAAGATACTAGAGACCTGACCAGAGCCACTGCTCTGTACAACATGGCACTGGCGCGGTGTCACAACGTTCAGGGAACTGTTGTCATTATCCACCGGTTACTACACGCCGCAAAAATCAGACAACATGTCACGACAACTGAAACCAAGGTGAGTTCAGAAGCTATGGATGGACTGCAACGATATTTGGTATGTGGGTAGGTCTTAATTTGCGTAATTGAAATACATGTAACATGTAATTCAGGGCAAGCAGAATTATAACATCACATCATTTTAATGTCACATCATTATTGACAAAACATTTTTCGTGTCTTAGTCATAATCAAAAGAAATTATTATGTGCGAAATTCCTTTGTAAATTACATGAACGTCTACTACTAGTCAATCATATATCAATTTGTATCGGCTCTCATAGAGGTCAACACGTAGGCGAGAACAGAAAGACGCAAGAGGACGAAAGCACCACTTCTCTTCCTTCTCGGTTGCCCCTTCAAGTCACGTCATCGGTGACGAAATTCGTCGTCCACACATGTAAGTAACGTTACAAGGAAGTTTGGTCGGTTCTGTTTGATTTTTTTTACCAGGTTTTCTTTATATATCAATTGGCAAAAATCTTGATAGACATTTGTAAGTACAAGGAAGTTTGGTCGGTTTTGGTTGATTGTTTTTGTAACGTTCTGTATATTTCAATTGTAAAAAAAAAAAAAACTTACCAGACATTTCTTGTTCCTCTTTAGTGCTCAGGACCAGAATGTTGGAAACGCCACACGGGTTGAAGACGACAAGTTAGTGACCCCCATTGTTCCTTTGTATTTTGTTAGTGCGATGAAACTGTTTGAAATATAAATGACGTTTTGGTATAAATTTTCCACATTGGAATTTTTTCAACTACACAACTTGAACAAAGAAAATTCACATCAAGTAGGGAACATAGTTGTTTGTTTTTGAGAATACCTTGATAACGCTTTGACGGACTTCTGAAGGAAGACCACACAGACACAGACATAGACTTAAATCACACATTGACTTATAGTTAACTTCATTTAATCTAGTAATAGTATTTCATAGTTTATGTTGTTATTGAAATGTGTCATTACTGTTATTGTTATTTTAAAAAAATGTAAGTCCAGGATTGCCTGAAAAGCAGGTCTACCTTTGACCTGAGTGTACTCTGGTAAAACAAATGAAGTGTACTATGGTAAAACAAATGAAGTGTACTCTGGTAAAACAAATGAAGTGTACTATGGTAAAACAAATGAAGTGTACTCTGGTAAAACAAATGAAGTGTACTATGGTAAAACAAATGAAGTGAAAGTAAAAAGTAAAAAGGGGCATGAAAAGCCTCACATATAACACCCCAACGCTGTTATGTTATCACATCTCATTTCACTGCCATCATATCTTTTAAAATTGAGACATTTTTTTCTTTCGTTAACAGGTTTATATTCTATCAGAGCTACATCCAGACAGCAGACCGTGACTTGGAAAATGGAGACCTGGACGCAGCAGAACAGAAACTGGCAGCCGCCCTGAAGCTTATTCACGGTCTGCATTTTTCATACATTCAGCACGTATATGTCATATAGCATTCAGCAGTTACTCAAGCAACTGGATATGATTTTGGAAATGGTCAGACGTTTCAACTAGCATCCACTAGTTTTCGTCAGTGACACATAAAGTTCTCATATAACTTTTACAAGATTTGTCTTACGTTTTGAAACTGCAATTGTAGCAGAACACGATAAGACAATGTTTTCAATGACAATTTATAGGGCATACTTACAAACGCTGAACAAATATAATCCTTACGCAATTCAGCGGAATAAAGCTGACCATAGTTGTTGAAGATTGATCAAGTTTTTTTTTTCAAATCCCTCTACAGATCCAAGTAAACCCGACAAGGCTAGAGAAGCCGACTGTCTGTGCAGGTTGGGTGACGTCTACGTCGAGCGAGGCAAGCGGACAGGAGAAGGTAGGAAATTCACACAAGCAGCAGCTCTGTATAACGCCTCCATGGCACGGACAGACGGAGACAAACAAAACATGGTGACAAGGCTGCAAGAAACAGAGAAACAGTTTCTTACGAACACCTGTAAAATAGACTGTGAACCGTGTCCGTACAGCACTGCGATAGATCACATAAAGGAACTGGACAACATGCGCACCAGCGTAAAATCTCAACTCGCAACGATTCACCAAGAGAACAACCCTTATCAGTATGAGGAAGATGATCCCGTCGTGAGAGAAGTCGAGATCAAACGAGCTGAAGCAATCAAGGACTTGTTCAAAAGTATCACAGTTGAAAGACAACACTTTATCCAAGTACTGACAGAAGAATCTATTGCCAAGACCGGTCCTCCTCCATGTAAGTACGCTTTTATCGGACTGGGCTCACAGGCAACAGAACTGGTCACACCCTACTCTGACCTGGAGTTCGCCATTCTGATTGAAGACGGGAAGGACAATGACGTCACACGGCGGTACTTCCTCAACCTCACACACTACCTAAACTTAAAGGTGATCAACCTCGGTGAGACCATCCTCCCAGCCATGGCCATCCCGTCACTCAACGACTTCCTCTCGGAAGACCCAGAGAGAGACTGGTTCTTTGACTCCATAACACCTCGCGGCTTCGCATTCGACGGCTTCATGCCATGGGCTTCTAAGACTCCTTTTGGAAGAGTCGAGACCAAAAACAAACGCCCCATCAGTCTAATCCAAACGCCTGCCAACTTGGCCGAATATCAACATCTCCATATCGCCCTGGCGGAAGGGTATCATCTGTCAGACATCCTCAGACGAGTGACCTACTTAGCAGGAGACGAGTCTTTGGTATACGATTATTCGGAGAGAGTAAAGAAATGCTTTGATCATTCCCCTGTTCTACCAAGGTTTTCAGCAGCACTAATACTGAAGGATAATGTTCAGCAAATAAACAATGTTGAGCCATCGGGACAACTGCTGGATGTCAAGAAAGAGATATACCGCTTCCCCAGCGTAGCCGTTGATGTGCTGAGTATTTCCTGTGGTATTACGATCCCCAGTGTGTGGGGAATGATAGAAGAATTGCTCAAGACACAGCGGATCAGTCCCGAAGATGCTCACCACTTGACTGTACTGATCAGCATCTCGGCGGAGCTCCGGTTAAGAACGTACATCGCCAACGGAGGGCAGAAGGACAGACTGTCTCCTCTCACTGAGATGAAAACCCGGCTGGATACACGTGACATAGATGACACTTTCGTTCAGTCAGTGTTCTACATACCAGACTCAAAAATGCTTTTCAGGTACTACTATACTGCCTTTCCATTGAAAGGATGCATCATAGATACAATTGAAAAACCGAATCCAATCACAGAGATAATCCCAACAGCCATCTTTGATACCTCATCTCTAACAAGGGGCCGAATAACACGACAGCTATTCCATTTAGATGCATCCATGCGTCATTTCGAAGCTGCAATGGAAGAGACTGCCGGAGACGAAGAAAAGCAGTTTGAAATAATTTCTGAAATAGGCGAAGTCTTGGAGAAACGTGGTGACTATGAGAAGGCGATAGGCTACTTCGAAAGGGCACTGAAAGTTGGCAATTCTCTTCCTGAAGACAGCAAGATACGTCCTAATAATGCCTCATTACTAAACAGCATTGGCAACTGTTTTGATGACCTTGGTGATCAAATAAAAGCTATCAGTTATTACGAAAAGGCACTTAAGATGAAGAAAGCTATCTATGGTGAGACAACAGCACATCCCGATATTGCCTCAGTACAAAGCAACATTGGATCATGTTGGAGTAAAATAGGCGACCATAGTAAAGCCATCAGTTATCAAGAGCAGTCATTGAAGATGAGAAAAACTATCTATGGGGAAACAACGGCACATGCCAGCATTGCTTCATCATTTCACAATATTGGTAGTTGTTGGCGTGATCTTGGTGATCATAGGAAAGCAATCGGGTATTATGAACAGTCACTGAAGATGCTGAAAGCTATCTATGGCGAATCATCAGCACATCCCGATATTTCTGCATCACTGGACAGCACCGGAAGCTGTTGGAAGGGCCTTGGTGATCCGAGAAAAGCTATCAGGTATTACGAACAGTCTTTGAAGATGGATAAAGCTATCTATGGTGAAACAGCAGAGCATCCCCACATTGCTACAACGCTGAGCAACATCGGATTATGTTACAGTAATGTTGGTGATCAGAAAAGGGCTATGAGCTTTCACGAAGAGTCACTGAAGATGATGAAAGCTATCTATGGCAAAACAAAAGCACATCCTGACATTGCTGCCTCACTTAATAACATTGCAAAATCGTGGAGCCACCTCGGCGATCAGAAAAAGGCAGTCATGTATTTCGAACATTCACTGAAGATGGAGAAAGCTATTTATGGGGAAACAACAGCACATCCCGACATTGCTTCATCGTTCAACAACATTGGAACATGTTGGAGTGACCTTGGCGATCAGAACAAAGCCATAATGTATTGCGAACAGTCACTAAATATGAGGAAAACTATCTATGGCGAAACAGCAGAACATCCCGACATTGCTTCATCTCTAAACAACATTGGAGCATGTTGGGGTAAACTCGGCGATCAGAAAAAAGCTATCAGTTATTACGAACAGTCACTGAAGATAAGCAAAGCTATCTATGGGGAAACAACAGCACATCCCGACATTGCTGCATCGCTTAATAATATTGGGAACTGTTGGAATACGCTTGGTGACCACAGGAAAGCTGTCAGGTATTACGAACTGTCACTGAATATGGGGAAAATTATCTATGGTGAAACAGCACATCCTGACATTGCTTTATCACTTAACAACATTGGAACATGTTGGAATGAGCTTGGCGATCAGGGAAAAGCTATCAGATATTACGAGCAGTCATTGACGATGTGCAAAACGATCTATGGGAAAACAACAGCACATCCCAGCGTTGCTTTAACATTAAACAACATTGCAAAGTGTTTGAATACGCTTGGTGATCAGAGGAAAGCCATCAGGTATTACGAACAGTCACTGAAGATGTGGAAAGCTATCTATGGCGAAACAACAGCACATCCCACCATTGCTTCATCACTTAATAACATTGGAACATGTTGGAGTGATCTTGGCGATCAGAGGAAAGCTATCAAATATTACGAAGAGTCTTTGAAGATTATGAAAACTATGTACGGCGAAACACTAGCACATCCCCTGATCGCTTCATTATTATACAACATAGGAAATTGCTTAAGTTGCCTTGACGATCAAATCAAAGCTATCGGTTATCACGAACAGTCACTGAAGATGAAGAAATCCATCTATGGCGAAACAACAGCACATCTCGACATTGCTTCATCACTAAACAATATTGGAACATGTTGGTATAAAATGGGCAATCCGAAACAAGCTATGGGGTACTACGAACAATCATTGAAGATAACGAAAGTCATCTATGGCGAAACAACAGCACATCCTGACATTGCTTCATCACTAAACAACATTGGGATATGTTGGAATAGCCTGGACGATCAGAAGAAAGCCATCAGATTTTATGAGCAGTCTCTGAAGATGATGAAAGCTATCTATGGTGAAACAACTGCGCATCCTGACATTGCTGAATCACTTAACAGTATTGGAATATGTTGGAGTAAGCTTGGCGATCACAAAAAAGGTATCAGTTTTTTCGAACACTCACTGAAGATGTGGAAAGCTGTCTATGGGGAAACAACAGCACATCCCGACATTGCTTCATCGTTATACAACATTGGGAAAAGTTGGAATGCACTTGGTGATCGGAGGAAAGCTATGATGTATTATGAACAGTCACAGAAGATGAAGAAAACTGTCTGTGGCGAAATATAGGACGTCCCGACATCAACATTGGAACATGTTGGCATAAACTGGTGATGAGAGGAAAGCCGCCATTTTTTACGAGCAGTCACTGAAGATGATGAAAGTTACATATGGTGATGACATGGCACACCCGGAGATTGAGCCAGTGCTGAAAATACATTTGGTTATGTAAAACTGCTATCCGCCATTAAAGTAAAGCCGTAAAATCGCGAATCGGCAATCAGAGAAACATCCTGACTTTTCTCCATTTTTAGTTTAAACAACACTAGAGCATTTTGGTATCATCATGGCGATCAGAGGAAAGCTATCGGTTATTACGAAGTTCATTTTGGTGGTAAATGATAGGACTTTCGTACTTGTGACATGGATTAGTTGGCGTCCCAAAGCCAACAACTGAGCCCCGGCAAATATATGACTGGGTAGACGAGTGATCAGGTCATCAGGTTGATAAGTCACTGGATGCTTACGTCATTCTTTGTACACAAACAAGAACTTTATTCAAGACCAAAGTTAAGGTGACCATCTGGGCGTATGAGAATCTATCAGAATTGTTCTGAGGAAGGTGACAGTCACCGAAACGTCGGGCTTGAATAAAGACGATCGATAACTTTGTGTACTTCAGTACTGATATGTATGTATGGGTTTATTTATTGTACATATATACCCACTGTGTTGGCTACAGGTCGCAGCAAAAGAATAGTTGACAGATACATGATAAATTAAGAAGAGCTATATTCAAGCTAGAGTTCCTCGAATAATCATGTAATCATGTCTTTATTCAAGAATTCGACGTCTTATTCATGTATTACATGTACTAAAGAGTACCTATTCCAATGGCACACGAGTGCATGAACGTTGAAGCAGTTGAAAATTCCATTTTATCCAACTAACCTTGGGTAGTGTTGTCCACAAACAAACACACATACATAAACAACCCGCTGCAGTACCATAGGAAAACGGCAGGTAAATCATTTTCGAACTTGACCTTCCTTTCCACATCGGCCGTTTCGCCATTGCACAACCATATCCATCTTGGCAAAATTGAAAAAAAGGAAGAGAATAAAAGGCACACCGTTTTCGAACTTGCCCTTCTTTTCCACAACGGTTACAAACCTACCAAAAAATGACAAAATTCCATCCACAATTTCTCGAGCTATATGCTATTGACGTACATATAGACCCTTCACCCTATGGAATAACCGAAAACATAGCCTTCTTGGCGAAGGCATGAAATCAGCGTGGTCTTGGGTACACATCCGCTACTTCACATGCATCAGTTGCAGAATGGTGGCTGAAGTACCATTAGCAACCGCTGGTGCCGGGTAGAAGTGTGGATTCTGGTTGGCGAGGTGCAGCGTACCGAAAAGTGTAACCACGGTGAACAGAATAACCATCTTCCACGGTCCTGTTTTGTGTGGATCTGCCTCCCGTACATACTTCACGATCCTGAGGAATTGAAATAAAAAGAAACGGATAAGTTCAAAATTTGCCATTGTATCCTTTTTGACGCTTCGCTCAGTGGTTATAGGAACCGACCATGCCACATGACATGATATACACCCCGGGGCATACACTATTTTGGGTTGATGTTCGTCATTTTGCTTTTGATCAAGTAGCAAAGACAGAGCAAAAATCATAGCGTTCATGAGCTAAATATCATGTTTTTATTGCATTAATAGTACTTTTCATGTATGTGCCATATCTGCAAGACACCAGTGCTATTTTCATAACAGAGTTTTGAATTCCCATATGTAAAGATAGTTTACCTTTAGTTATCCGCGGAGTAACCTATATCTGTTATGTTTTATCAAACTGCAATATTTTTAGGTTACCCTATATACGTTGTGATATCAAACTACAATGTTTTCAACAAATCACACGTCGAAACCAACGTCCGTCGACTTAATATCCCAAAATACCCTATTTCTAAAAACAACGGATATAGGTTACCCCTTGGATAAAGGTTGACTAGCGTTACCGTGTATACAGACTTACTTGTTCCACTCTTTCTCATGGCCACGGCGCTGTGCCGGGCAGCAGTGGATCTGGAACAGGTGCCAGGTGTGGTCTATGCTGACTCCCCCAAGGCAGGCTACTGGGACCGCCAGGAAAAACACGGTCTCGCACCAGATCATAGCAACGGTCCAGATAGTGCTAGGGTCCACCTTTCGAACGCATTCAGGAAATCAACAAATACATAAATGTCAGGGTAGAGATTCCGATCTGGTAGAATCACCGATTATACCGAAAGTACGGAAGCCGACAGCCCCCCCAAAAATACCCACACACAAAAATATGATCGAAAAAAAAAACTACAATAAAAAAAAAAAAAACTTGTTTATGTCGACTTCCGTACGGAAGAAGAGATCCCGATCGTGGTCTCAGTCGACAGAGACTCTGATCAGGATACTAGGAATGTGTTGGGGTTTGGGTTGGTTTCTTCCTTCCTATATGCAAAGGCGTTGAGGGGAATAGAGGGCTCGAATACAAATTCAAATTTCAAATACAACATACCTGTTCCCATTGGGTGCTGATGAGGTAGGTATAGTAGACATGCGCAGCAAGGCTGAACACTGAGATCGAGGCGTGGAGAACGAAGTACGTACTTGAGAAACTTCGTAGAGCCTAGAAGATAGTACAGGGAGATTCTTGCCGTTCGAGTTTGTTTTAAAGTTACAAAGTGAAGCGAAAGTACTTTTTCTTCTAATTTTACAATGAAACATCTCTACACTAGGTTGGGGTAGAGAATTTGCAGTTAGCTCTAGTATTAAAGTTTTTGTTCATCAGGTATATAACCTTATAATCCACTCGGGCGCGACGAATCCTTTCCCTGCACGCGTCCACATCCTCGATGTTGTTGTGTAGGAAGGTACAGACATCTTGAAACTCGGCCTGCGTATTCGGTTGGAAAAAGTACGAAATCAAATTCTCTCTAGTGGCGTTTGTTGTGTATGTCTCATGTGCAAATCAAGTGACGTTCACGACATTCGTCCCTAATCGTATGTGTAGCGTGTAAACTAACGAAAGCAATGCCTTTATCAAATGAAACCTTGAGTGTTGGTACAAATATACCTCTTTGTAAACAACTGATTGAACAATGATCGTCCAGTCAAGTGAACATTGCCCGATGTATCTCTGTCAGTTAGGCCTACAAAATATTTCCAAACCGGGGCCCGGCCGGGCAGCTTTCGAAAACGACAAGTATTAAGACGTCAAACAGTCGTGGCCATTTTTTATTGTATTCTAGGTATACAATTATATTTTTCGTTACCAAAAACAGCCCGACCGGGCCCCGGTTTGAAAATGTGACGTTAGCTTTATCATTTTATGTGCTTGATTGTGACCAATGCGTTTCTGTAAATTTCAAAAACCTGCAGAGAGCATTTACACAAGTTCAGGGCGTACCACAGGACCCCAAATTGCAGAAATGCCAGGCACCAGACCGTCACCCTGACTATCAGAGTCCACTCTCGTTGTTTCAGGAACACAGTGATCACACAAACATCCACAACACCAACTCCAAGGGAGATCACCACACAGACCACGCCCAAGATCTCGTGAATTCTCGTCTCTTGGAACGCGAGAAATTTCATCCTCCGGTTGATGAAGCGGCGGTGGAAGATTAGCCACCATTTGAAGCTTCTGCAGGACAAGGTATCCAGAAGTGATACTGTGATGGTGACCACAAGTGGAATAGCCAACCTCGCGAGAAATGTGAGTTTGGAGATGTAGTGTAGAGTTTGTCCCTTGGAGCCCCAAGTGTTTTCTGTGGTGTGTGCGGCGTCCCAAACGAGGACAGCGAGCAACGCAGCCTGCCAGACGACCAGCACACCGGTCAGCACTGCGCGTCTGAGGGACAGTCTTCGGGAGCTGGAGCCTTGGGTAGGAACTGCGAAAGAGGTAACATCGACTATCATACGGGGTTGGACAAGTCCCCTAGCCCTATTGTCCCGGGCAAGTGAAAGTACTGTCCGGGCAAGTGCATGACCTATCCCACTTGCCCGATCGGGCAAGTAAGAATTTTCCATTGAGAGAGATTTTATACTTGTTACCTTCTACAGTCATGACATCAAGCAATGGTCAACATTAAAAAATAAAGGCAAGAATTCCATTGCTGGAAGTGACAATGTATATATAAAATTGACCATCATTTGAATTTTGGGCAAGTGAAAAGTTGGTTCGTTCAAGTAATTTTTTATGTGCTTGCCCGATAGGACAAGTGAATTTTAGAAAACTTGTCCAACCCTGTCATAATTCCACCAGGTGCCATAATACCGTCACCTAAAAAAACGTTAGTATAGAGGTCTTCCCAAGATTGTCTTCAATACCGAATGTTAAATATCGTAATTGTAATACAATTAAGATGTTTAGGTGTTGAAGACAATCTTGAGAAGGCCTCTATAACAACGTTTTTTTAAGGTGGCGGTATAATGGCACCTGGTGGAATTATGCGAACGTATGTTAAAAAGCCACAGCACGTAAATTGTAAATTATCGAAAGTTTGCTAATCGAAATTTATTTAAGGTTATTTTAGGCAATGGTATTCTGTCTGTCTATTGGTCAGCAAGATTAAGAACGGATGGATGGATTTTTTTCATATTCGGTATGTTGTGGCAAAAACTGGAAATAATTAAATTCTGAGGCCCTCAGCGGCAATTCAAAAGTGAGGAATCGGGCTATCGCGATATGTAATTATCTAATTGGATCTAGGTGAACTGTACAAGAGACTAGCTCCTAAAAACTGCTCAAAATTGCCTACGTTTTGAAAGCGATAACGCTGTCATTTTGTTTATTTGTTTGTTTGTTTTTGTTTAAACTTTATTTATTCATGAAAGCTCAAATCGGCCTGCAGGCCGCTTTTCATTGAGGTCATGAGGGAAGAGGCAATTTCATCGTTTAGAGTCCTTATAAGTCCTATAAGACTATATACACAATTTACATACATACAAAATACATGATAGAAACTGCTACATTTTGCAATGTAAGAAATATTTACATGAGTGTACTAGGCGAAACCTGTAGACGTGAAAACACTGGTTATAATATCTATTATATGATCTTATATTGTGACAATTTGTGCGGTTTGGGGAAAACAAAATTAGAGCTGATTTTGGAAATACGTTTTGTCTGTTTACCTCATTGTCCTCGTCTTCGATTTATCATGACCGCCGAAGGGTGTATACCAAGGATGTTCACGAAAGTACTATACCCTTCAAATGTCTGGTCATTTTTGTCTACTTAACATGGTGTCTTTATTCTATATAAGGTAACTGATGACCGAATCAAGAACATCTACTGGAACTACGCGCCTCTAGAGCTGGCTCGTCAGGACATCCTGGGAAAAAGACACGTGGAAAGTAGTGCGAGCTTCTTTGGGGCACTCCATGCGTTGCTTGGAAGTGTGAACAAACTTACGGTAAGTGTGAAAAAACCCAAGGTAAGTGACAAACTCACGGATAACGCCATCCACCCAAAACTTTCGTCTTTACATTCTAGCTATTTTTGGACACACTGAAACAACATCTTACATGCAATATTCTGACATTTGAAGAGAAAAATGTTCACCAATTGCTGAGCATAAATCTCTGATATGATTCCTAATCATAATCCTAGTCATCTATAAACGAAAATTTTTATCAAAAAAGTAACAAAAATGTTTGGAAACTGTAAGTTAACAATAAAAGCCCGTAAGTTATAGTTGATCCCTTCTTTTGTGTAATGTTACATTCAGTGTTTTAAGATGAGAATACTGAGATTGATGTTGTATTTGTAGAGGGAAGACATCAAGCGCACCATCGCCGTGGATACGGACTATGTGGACTTATTAGATATTTGCCTATACATACATGTATCAACTTATTCCCACACTATGACTGCGAGGGGCGTTCAATAAGTAATGCCCCTGACCCATTTCCCATAGGAGGAGATTAATGAAACTTGGCACAGTTATCAGTCTTTCTCTTCATAGGAACCACAAAGAGTTATGCATTTCTTCCATCGTTTGTTCAAGATTATCGTCATTATTTATTGAACGCCCCTCGTACATGCACGTAAACAGTAAAAAAGATAATACTCGATAGAGATGTGGTTGGTTATGTTCTACTTTCCGAACTTTTTTCGCTGAGTGCATTTCTATTTCTGTTTGCAGCAAGGAGTGACGGCTACCACAGCGTACATTATGGAGTATGTGGAGACCATGAGCCCACCGGCTAAAGTCACAGAGAAGCGTTAGGCCACAGTGACGTCATTATATGGATGACATCCACGCGCGCAACAGTTTTTGTACGTTTCCAAAAAAAGAAGGTTTGCGACCATACGATAAACCTTTCAAAGAAGCTAGAAATTCAGCAATGTATGCCTTAAACTAAAAATGTCGGTGAACGGATACTAATATATAGTAAAGCGCACTTTTTTTGACATAAAGTTACTCCTTGCACAAAATGCATTTCTAGTCCTTAGTGAAGTTTTCCAAAGTCTTGAAAATGGACAATTTAGTGGTTGCCATTGGTATACCGTGTTCTCGAACTTCAGTCAATTGTAAAAAAAAAAAGATTCCTGACCATTTATTTCATTATGAAGCCAATTTTATCTATTGGTCCAACTTTTCTTTCGCACGCTCGCATCTATTTTGAGTGAAATTTGTTATCACCAAGCACAGTATAAGCATCTTCTCTGGATAGTTTTAAAGAACGCTTGCAGATAGATGTGCAAAAGTTAGGGGTGACGGGTCGTTCAGTGTAACATAACCAGCTGATGCCGCGCCGCGTGCCTGCGAAGCTGGTACATGTGTTACGCCGAAGGGCTGTTATGCCGGCTATATAGATACAGATAAATATTTCTGCCTGTTAAAATGTCTACATGACAGTTTGGGTGAAGGATACCTGTGTTATAAGATGGCCTCCTGAAACTGTTTTCTGGAATGTGCTTACTAAAAAAAAGGTGGAAGTAGAATCTTTGTAGGTGTTCTATATTTGTCAGAAAACTGCCTATTTTAGTAGTTGATAACGTAAAGGCCGGTGGGGACTGCATGCAACAAGCGTGTGTGTGTGTGTGTGTGTGTGTGTGTGTGTGTGTGTGTGTGTGTGTGTGTGCGTGTGCGTGCGTGCGTGTGTGTGTGTGTGTGTGTGTGTGCGTGTGTGTGCGTGCGTGCAGGTGGGGGGGTGGCAGAGGTGTATTCACTTGTGAGTAGACGGCGTTCAGCACCAAGGACGGGACTGATTGCAAGTGTGTGTACCTATGTCTGGTAATACTTGCCCATTCTGTTACACACTGCGCCTTTTCAAAGATAAATTTTGACGCTATACCGAAAAGTTACCGAAAAAATATTCTATATGCCAGTTACTTCAAGATTTTGTTCAGTCATTAGATGTTACTAGTGTTTGGCTATGAGTTGTGCATGGACGCCACCTGGTGATCTATGATTGAATTGCACATTGGCGTTTTAACAGACCTCCTTGCACCCCATTACTTCGATCTCCGGGTGTGTATTAAAGAATCAGATAGAGTTTCTTCACAGGATCATGTATCATTATATTTCAGCCATACCATAGGTATGGTGAAATATATTGTATTCGTAATGTTTCTTTCTTTCTTTCTTTCTCCTGTCAAATCTTCAAATCGAATCAACTCCGCCATTTTTTAACCGATTGACTTGAAATTTGGCACAAAGGTAGAGTAAGCCAATACCCTCAGGTGTTTTTTTCATTTTTTTCATATCTGCCTTTAAAATGATTTTATTGAGGTTATTGTCAATTTTTATGTATATTTCGGGCTCCTGTACCCTGGTATTACAGCCGAATGACATGAAATTTGATACAGAGGTGCCTTGATCATATGCTCACCTAGATTCAATAACAGTTTTGGCAAACGGTACAACAAAATGCTTAATTTTGCGATTTTTGGCCATTTTTTGACCAAAAAAGGACATTTTTGGCCCCTGTAGCCTCGTTTTACAACCAAATGATCTGAAATTTGGTATAAAAGTGCTCTTCAATTATGTGCACATAAATTCAATAAAACTTTTCCCATACGGTACAACAAAATGCTTAATTTTGCGATTTTTTGACCAAAAAAGGACATTTTTGGCTCCTGTAGCCTCGTTTTACAACCAAATGATCTGAAATTTGGTATAAAAGTGCCCTTCAATTATGTGCACATAAATTCAATAAACGTTTTCCCATACGGTACAACAAAATACTTAATTTTGCGGTTTTTGGCCATTTTTTGACCAAAAAAGGACATTTTTGGCTCCTGTAGCCTCGTTTTACAACCAAATGATCTGAAATTTGGTATAAAAGTGACCTTCAATTATGTGCACATAAATTCAATAAAAGTTTTCCCATATGGTACAACAAATGCTTAATTTTGCGATTTTATGGCCATTTTTTGACAAAATTTTGACATTTTTGGCTCCTGTTCCCTCGATTTACAACCTAATGACCCGTAAATTGGTAAAGGGGTGCTCTAGATATTTATTCAAATGACCCATGTATATTTTTTGGCATGGACCACTTTAAAATGATATATTTAGGGGTTTTTTGGTCATTTTTGAATGGCCAAAGGGGTCAACGACCTCAAGGCCTATTGTTGCATGAGGGAGATGGCTGAAATATGCTGTATTTGCTCTCAAGCAAATGTCGGCCTTTCTAGTTTCTGTGGTCTTTGGTTCTTGTAGATATTTCGTCTAAAGTTTTGTGATATACTCTTAATTTAACGCAAAGGAAGCCTAACAATAATCAACACGGCTATCTAACATGGTCCGCAACATTTGATGTTCCTCTCCCAGTCCCAAACTAGCGCAAACTCGGGAAGGTTAAAACTGCAATATGTCTCATTGACCCCTTTTTACCACACGGCCAGTTGAACTGTTCACGGTCTCACAGCGACCCCTAATGATCAAAAAGCAAACTGCAGATCTTTCGTTAACATATGGAAGAGAAATTTTGACGTTATTGGCCAACGTGGTATTTATCACTAATATGATTAGACAAACTCAACGAATGACAGACAGGCAAATTTGCTAGACAGTCTAAGATTTACCATAGGTGCCAAACTGCCTCGCTACCATTGGTTGAAATCAGTACCATCTCTATCTATGAGAATGTTAATACGTTAGGCCTTGTTGACTTTATTATATGGATGACAGCCATGCTCGCATCAATTTTTTTCCGGCCGTTTCCGGAAGTTGTCAACCATGCTTTAAATTGTACAAAGAAGTTGCAGAAGTAGCAAATATATGCCATAGACAAAAGATATACATCGGGAAACATATACTATACTAAATCATTGTCAATTTCAAGGTCAAAGAAGAAGATTGTGAAAACAGAAATGTTGTTCAGCCTTCCAGACCACGTAGATTTCATAATGAAGGCAACTTTTTTGCCAAGCTTTTTTTATTCGCACGCTCGCATCAGTTTTGGGATTTCCAGATGATGTCATCGATATAATTGAATCAACATGGCCTGATTGGCTACGAGTTGTGCATGCACGCCACCTGGTGATCTATGATGGAATTGCACATTGGCGTTTTAACGTAAATACAACATGTCAAGGCTGCCGTCCCTGGATGTGAGCCAGACAGTCTTACAGAGATGTGGAGTTTCTAGGACCATCCTAGACTACCCGGCGGGACGTCTGTAAATATAACCTTATGGCAATACCTTGTCCAATAATGTGGGGTCATGTCTCCGATCTTGTGTCCTTGGGAAAGGCACTTAACATGGCTTTTCTCGCTTCAAAATGAGGACTTAGCTTTGGTTAGGACCGTCCCTCGAATAGGAGGTCCCGTGTTCGGGGAGAGCCACATCTCGAGCACATTTAAGAAAACACCGCACTTATCGAAAAGAGTAGGAGCCCTTCCCGGTGTGGGTGGATCAAACCTTACAGTCTGGTCTCCGGGTTAACATCTTGCAAAGGTGATAGTCACCTGTTTTGTCCACAAATGTGGTAAAACTGAATTTAAAAAAAAAGACATAATAAAAAAAATGATGTATACATCACCGAGATATCCATTTCCTCGCTTAGAATATTCTTTTGAAATCTGATTTGAAAAAAATGCCAGGTCAACGATTGATTTCCGTCTGGCAACCTTACTCTGTTTCCGGACACTCAGATTTGACCAAGGCTATGGGTTAATCTTGGATTTCTTGTGATCCATGTAATAATCCTCTTTGTTCTCTGATTAGAGATTAAGAGATTTCCGTAGATCAGAGATCTCCCTGTCTATATAGACGTCATGAAAACATTGAAGTGATAAAAAGACATCAGTTGATATACTTCCACTACGAAGTTTTATTCCACGTTTCGTACAAGCTTTGACACAGAATGTAGCATCTTTATTTATAACAGCATCTCTTAAACTCATACAAACGACGATTTCAGGAAAGTTGAATATTCTACGATAGTAATATTGAATTTTGAGTGCTCTGCTACGCCATGGTGCTATTTTTGCTCATTATAATAAGTGCTTTTTGATATCAACCATATTGTCATTGATATTTCGTTTGAAGGTGTTCCTTGGTCTCATTCAAATTTAGAATGGCGTCCCGCGTCGTTTAAGAATCTTACTGACACTGCTAGTCTGACCTTGTCATCAATAGGCAACTATCAGATGCATTTCAAGAGTATGTGACATCTACTTTAACATTTACTTCCAGCTGTGCATCTGCTTCCAACTAGTTGTGCCCTATTAGCTTCTCATACATGTTCCAGCTACCACATATTTGATTTTACTTGCTGTCATTATTAGGTACATATACATAACTTTAAACACATTTTATATCAAATTGTTCCTGCCACGATCATGAAAGAAAAGAACTTTTTAAAGAAGCCACTAAATTCATCTCAAATTCCCCCATGTTTACAGTACAGACAAAAAGAAAACTACCCTACTCTTAACATCACAGAACCTACACACTATAGAAAAGGTGGGATCCTTTGTCTTCTACTGTCTCAGAAAAAGAGGTCAAACCCAACAAATTACAGTTTAGAGTTAGCTTTTAGACTAGAGTAGACATATTCTATACTGTTCTACACTATTTGTCTGTTTGTTCCCTTTCATCTTACCGGCAATTAGCCCTCGGGCAGAATTTGCAATAAACTATTAATACATAACTTTAATGCTAGGCCACGAGCGAACGCCGATGGTCACAATATCACCTAGTCAGCTGGCTATAATGTCCTCATTGTATTGTACCCGTTGCAATTCGAATAAAGCTAGTCTACAGCAACTGAGACGGAGGTCTCTTGGTTCTCACCAGCTCCGTATATGACTGGAATCGAGTGTTTGTCCCCTGTTTGTGCCGTTCTTGTAGAAACGGTACCGTCGTACAGTTGACTATCACCCTCGCTCACTGGGACGGTAGCAATCTCTGTCTCTGCTGCAGATGCGTAGAAGGTGGTGGGGTCATCATCATCATCAGTGTCGTCATCTGAAATGTACCAGTACTGATGGGGTAGAGATGTTGGCCTTGGTGGGCCAATTTCGGTTGTCTCGGCTGGGGCCGTTCTGTGGAGAGAGGTATCGATGGTAAGGCGTCGTTGGCGGCCTCGAATGGTGTCTGCATCTGGAATTTCCCAATAGTGAGCCTCGGCAAGTTCGTTTGGCGTCGCCTGGCGAGTTGAGCTCGCGAGGGCGTCCGGTATTTCCCAATAATGGACGCCGCGCTCGTGTGTTGTCGCATGGCGAGTGGAGTTCACGAGGGTGTCCGAAATGTCCCGACGGGTGCCGATTTCTTCCGAATTCGGTCGGGGAGCAGAGTCGACTGGGTTGTTGGCCGGTATTTGCCAATAATGGGAAGCGTCGAGTTCTCCCGGTGTCGGTCGGTTAGGGGAAGCTACGAGCCCGTCCGGGATCCCCCAATTGTGCGGGGCTTCGAATGACGTTGACCTCGGCTGATGATGCGACCTCCCCCGGGCGCCTGTTCTGTTTTGACGTGCAAGATTAGGCTCTGAGTATTGCCGTTGGAGATGCGTGCATCTGTATAGCCTGTTAAAGATAAGTAAGTCTTGCAGTGCCACTACCGGAAGCAATGACTGTCTCGTTCTTTTATTTCTACCTCCCGTGGATACAGTCATAGCCATTTGACCTTGACGACGGGTGTCTGTACGGTTGCCATGGAAATGAGAGATTACGTCATTGTTTCGTACAGCCAAACGCCGTTTTCTATACAGGTAGGCTAGGGTAAGACCCAAACAGAACAGACCCAATGCGGTCAACACCAAAACTGAAGTTATAGTGATATTTTGTTTTCCCGACCGATCATCATGTACCACTGTTTTGCTAGTCACCTCGGTACTTGTGGTTATAAGTACTACAGTGGTATTGTACCTGACTGTATTGTGTCCAGTATTTTTGGGAACTTGGTTTTCAGGGCACATTTTGCCTATGATTTCTGTGGGATCGACTCGAAACGTAGAGATGGATACTTTGCCTTGGGCAAGCGAAAGGCACGTCACATTCAAGTTTTCTGGATGTTGACCAGTCCTATTTTCTTCTATGATTCCTTCCGGACTATTCGACTTGTTTCCCGTTTTTGATGAATGCTCATCGAATACAAGTGCTATGGTCTTGTCTGTGAGATTTCTAAGCGTTTTGGTATCCATGGTTACCACTCTAATGTTAAGACGATCGCTCATCGGCAACGTAATTCCCTTTTCGTGCTTCCAAGCAAGAAGACACTGTTCTTTTGGAGATGCCTCTGATTTAGCCGAAACGAGAACAAATGGTAACGCGACCATTGCCGTCTTTGAGAGAGTCATTGCTCTAGCCGATGACCAACAAGGAGAATGGCCAAAAATGTCATCTTCGGATCCCTTCTCCTTCCATTGTGTGTGATATTCGTTCCCATGAGCAGTATTTGATAAACAGAGCACGTTATTCTCGATGATAGCAGTGACAGCTCGTCTTTGAGGACTTGTATGAAGAAGGAGGCTCCACCGTTTAGTAGCGTCAGCGTTGTCGTGGGTGTTTGAGAGTTTTATGACCACGGATGGCCTGAGGTGGTTGTTTAAACCGTGAAGTATCTTAGAAGTCAGACATGCCCGAACCAACCTGTTCCTACTCAAGTCCAAGACCCGGAGCTGCTTGAAAGATCGGAAGGACTCTGTGGGGATCGTTGTGATGTGATTTAAACCCAGAACAAGTTCCCTTAGCATATCAAGTCCCAGAAAACTAGATCGGTCTACATACGTTAACTGGTTTCCCCAAAGTATCAATTCCCGAAGGGTTGTGAGGTCGCGGAAACAACCCGATTCTAGGTGTGCGATTTTGTTGTGCGAGAGAGACAAAGTACGAAGATGTTTAAGCCCACTAGATAAACCTGTGAACCAGTTTGTCTTCACCTCAGTCAGGTTATTGAAGTCCAAGTTCAACTCAATAATTGCGGAAAGGTTTGCGAAGGTGTTCTGTTCTATGTCCGTAATGTCGGTATCGACCAGAGCAAGGTACTGCAATTTTGTCGGCTCGGGTGTGGGTAACTTTACCGCCGACAGGACACCGTATGGAACGCCCCTCACCCCTACCCATTTTGTCTGGCGAAGACATGACACGTCAGGGAGAGGAGCTGGGTCTTTTGAGGCACGGTCGCAAGTAATACAAGGATGGTTGACGTTTCTAGTCTTAAACCAACTGTCTTGAAACTGTAGACCGTCAGAACAGCTAACCCAGCTACATCCTGAGAAACAAGCATCATTCGCGTCGACGGCTTGTACGACAACAAACAGCAACCATACCTTGAGAACGCTAAGGCGACGTTCCATGATGCTTTGTAGGAATTTTCGGTGGACAGTTCTTAGAAGGATGTTGCGACACGATACAGTGTCGGAGGTAGATACGGTGTGTGCGCTCGGTTTGTTTCTGCAGCGTCAAACTAATTCTGTCGCGACAAGGCTCCTTTTAATGACGTATGATTTGAATAAATCATGCCTTGATTTTCTTCAGGAGATTGCTTGGACACTCAATTTGCGCCAGTGCGACCTCGTAAACAAAGCCAGACGTGAATTGTTTTGAAATGAAAACGACAGCTTGATTTCCCGAAAAATGGATGCAATCATTGTACATGGGGGGTGGGTGGGCTATAATAAGAAACATGAATGAAAAGTACCGTGTTTGCAAAATTGTGTGTATGTAAAACATGACTAGACCGCCTTTTTGTGTCTGTCATGTCAAAATTGTCGATGAAGTTTCCATAAAATTGGGATTTTAGTGCATCCGTCTCAAATCCTCTGATCTTACACAAGTAGTTGTCAGACAATCAAATATCAGATTTCAATCCGTGACGGGGAATAAGGATGTCTTAAGGAGGCTTTCGGAGCATCACGGTCTCTTTCTCTGCTCGAGGCTTTCCTGTGACAAACACGTGACAAATACGTGACAAACACGTGTCCGGAGACCTTGAGGGCTGACGTAAGAGTTAGTTGCGCAGTAGAGAGCACAAACTGAGTTTAGTGCCACTTAAAATCCTTGAAAAGCCTTCATTTCCTTGAAAACTTTTGTCCAATCTGGAGACTTTTTGAGTTAGAGAGGAAATGTAGGGTCAAAGCTACCCGGTTTGGGTCAAAATTTGTTCAGTTCAGCAATTTAGTTGGTGTAAGGACAGATTATAATTGTTGGGTGCTACATAACCGTACTGTTATCGATAATATTTTGTTTTTCTGTATGTAGCCTCTTAGTGCTATTGCCTATATAGCTATTACTTGTTATTGTTTGCCATACATGCCTTGTGCGATTGTTGAGCAATTTATTCATTCATACCGGTTGTATAAGGAGGGAACTGGGATCAAAGGTGAGGTTTCTTTTATAGAGCGAGCTTTCCTCGGAGAATGAGCCGAACAGCCCCCTGTTTTCTTTCAATGGTTATAAACTGGACCCAAGTGACTTTCTGTTGGAGAAAATCTTGGAAGATTGTAAAATGGGTTAGTACTCTTTTAAAGCCTTCATTCAGTGTATTTTAAGATGCTTTCGTATGGACAGCCCTTACTTCGATGTCCTGTCGGCACGGATGTCGCTTCATGGGGCTAGAGTAAAGCTTAAGGTAGCAAAACACAGTATTCATCCGCGACAATACTAATATTTATGTCTGTTGTCAAGTGTAACTGTTGAGTTTTGTCGGAAACGAGTCATAGGTGATACTGCGTTTCACCAAGTCTTCCGCTTTTATGTTTTCATCAATCTGTACCAGGTTAAGTAGATTTGTTTTACGCTTTCATGAAATCTATTCAAATGTAGCTCACTCAGTGCACAATATTATCATTTCAGTTTCGTGAAACCGTCTGATCATTTCAATTGGCGATGTCAGAAAGCGGCATCATTAATGTCCTGGTTGCAAAGAGCAGATCTAGACTATAGTAAAATACTAGTAACGTCACTCAAATTGAATTTTTTACATCAGTTGCCCAGGGCACGTGTTGCTAAGTAATTATGAAACAGGAACTCTGTAACGACTGAAACTTGTTCCTGAGTCTTTCTAAAAAAACATTGCTTCTCGTTATTTATCTACCCAGGGCATTATAGTACTCGGTTTATTTCAAACATACGTATTCATACATACAAATATTATGATATAAGCAAAGCTGAAATTATGGTACCTGCTTTTCTGTGTCTCGAAGTAAAAAGGGAAGTTAATAACCATGCATTTGTGTGCATGAAACTGCAATATTTGTCATTTGATTTATGTATGAAAATACTGGTGTAACTTACATCGACTATGATTGTTCCCGTTTCTTTCCTTTCTTGCAAACGACAATCTTAAGTCCGTCTATAGTTTCATCAGGTTGGTAGATCAATTGAACAAAGTTTTCTTCGTTACGCAGCCTTCTTTAATTCTTCAGTTAAAGTTTTGACGACCATTTGTCGCCTTCATCAGTATAAAAAATGATTATAGACAATGTTATGTGTGTGCAGATTTATAATTCAAGGTTTTCCTGAGTATGATATAAAGAAGCAATTTTGCCTTACCGTAGTCACTCCTACAGCCACCAAGTCCAGCGGTACCATACCGCCCCGCCCGTCCCTCTGTTGTTGGTAACTTTACCAACAGTCCTTCCTTCTCAGTCATGGTGGGACTGTCCATATCGTCTTGGTAATCACGGCCGTCGCTTTCAGACCAAGGCCTGTACACTCCTAGCATCACGAACAGGAACCTGATCATTCTTGGACTCTCAACGATTCCACGTCCTTCGTCACCCTCCTCTAACAGACCTAAGGAAATCTCCATATCTCAAGAAAACGGAGTTTACAGAAGGAGGTATTTTACGTAGTGAAGTGTGGAATTAGCCGTTCAGTTTGGCCTCCGATCTTGCCTGGCACTGGCAAATTTGAGTTGTGGCGAATGCGATTCGAAATGGAGAAGTCCTCTAGTGCTAATCGATTGCGTTATGGTATGATGTCATACTTCCGTTATTGGGATTCTGAAACTACACCTTACGACATGACTTGCTCATACGAGAGACCGTATACCATTGTTATTCAGTTTTTTTGTTCAATAGTATATACTTGTTTGTATGTACCTAGCATATGTCTTTGTCATATCGTTGCCAATAACGACTGAAGCTCTCTTCACCAGGGAGGTTGCATTTGTAAAGATAATTCACCTTTATACCGTTGGATTGAAAAACAAGGTATTTTGGAATATCAAGTAGATGGTAGTTTCAGACTGCAATATTTTGAAAATATTAATATTGCAATTCAAATCCCTTGATATAGCTAAAACAGTTTTTGAATACAACGGATATAGGTTACCCCGCGGATAAAGGTTTGTTAGCGTGTACCAGTGTTTGTAACGATGTTTACGGTTCAACAGCCTAACTGAAGAAACTGTGAACTGATTCCACCGTCCTTATTGCAGTCTCCACTATCAAACCTTGGAGATATGTACGAACAAGCGGAATGAATACATGTAATGAATAATGTAGCCAAACGTGTGCCTTACTCAGCCTATAAAGTTTAATGTATCAAAATCATTCTCACGACATTGTAAACTGTTAAATTGAGCGCAACGAATCTAAATCAATTGTGTACACACTACCCTCAAGCACGCTTAAGACACCACATGAATTAAATCTATACGGATATGCAGCTTGTACGCTTCATATTCAGTACAGACCTGGTGTGTTACGCATATGCAATACATCAAACTCCGCAATACAATATTTGGGTGTTTCTAAAAGCCTCTTTAACTAAAAAATAAGCAGACCCATGCCACCTTCAACATATGTATAAGAAATAGAAAGAAACAAGCTTTTTAAAAGTACTACCACAGCGTCATAGAGCGGTTACCGTCCAGATAACCTTAAAATATCCAAAATGTACATTTCTACTAAGATCACAAAACCCACTTATCATTAAAATCATTGCCGGGGCTATTCATTAGCCACTCCTTTGAAATAGGTCACCCCAGTTGAAATCTTTATCCAGTATACCACTGAAACAACAAAGTCTGAATTATCATTAATGTATGCACATGAAGTTATGATAGATATAGTTTTATATATACACCAGACCTTTTTTATCTTTAGACGTTATTGTATAAGTATCTGCTTGTTCCATTGATATTAGCCCTCAGGCACGAGTTTGCATATGAAGATTTGATAAGTATAACGTTATAAGCATAAAATCGTGTGGCCTTCATATCTTGATCACCACGGCGTCAGCAACTTTCTGGGTTTGCAAGTCTTTCTTGTAGGACTTATAGTGCTATTGACCTCATATCATAAACATACCAAAAACCATGACGATCCGTCAACACGTTTATATTTTCTCATTAATTATGCAAATGAGACCGTCATTTGCATAATTAATATGCATTGATATTTCTCCCTTCCTCATCTATATATGTGACAAGTTTGAAAGTCCTATCATGAAATGCAGTGGATTTATAAACTTTCCTCATTAATTATGCAAATTAGTTGCTGATTTGCATAATTGGTATTCCATTGTGTACATTGTTACTTGGGCTATCTACATACCAAAAACCATGACGATCCATCAACACGTTCTCGAGTTATTCTCGTCCAAAGTTTGAAAGGAAATCGGCGACTGCAGTTCCAAACAAGCCGCTAGGGGGTCCAAACTTAAAGCACTTACTCTCTGCCCCAAGGGCTATCTACCACTCAAAAATCATAACCACAGCAGGTCCAGAACACGAGATAAAAAAAAATTGAGGTTTTGCTGCAGTACCTTAGCAAGCCGCTAGGGGGCCCATTATCGAGCTTGACCTTCGTTTTCCCGACCCCTACCCACCTACCAAATATTATTGGGATCCATCAAAGGCTTCTTGAGTTATACTGTTAACACACAGACAGACAGACAGACACACAGACTCACAAGCCTAAAACATAACCTTAGCCATTCTGGCAAAGGTAATCACTGAAAACATCACATTCCCTATGCCGTCAAAGTACAAAGTACATTCAAGACCTTAAAAATTTGTTGATTACAGCTGAAGCTAGTTTCGTCTCCGACGTGAGCCATAAGGCCAAGTTGAAGCTGGGCTCGAAGGCCGAGTTGAAGCTGGGCTCGAAGGCCGATTTGAAGCTGGGCTCGAAAGCCAAGTTGAAGCTTGGAAAGTTGAAGCTAGGCTCGAATGAACAGCTGGAGCTGGGCAAGTTACGTTCAAAGTTATGTTCAAAGGCCGAAGCGAAGCTAAGTCTGGGCTCGAAGCGGAAGGTAAAGGTGAATGTGAATGTAAAGTGTAAAGTGTAAGATATAAAAAAACGCAAACGCAAATGGTAGAGACGAGCCCGCACCAAACCCTCTTGCTATAGCATAGGCAAGAAAAGTGAAAGAAATTCCGAATTCTACAAGAAATCCCGCCGCATTCAGAGCTTGTAATTGGATTTTCAGCCATTTCAGAAACATCCACTACATTGTGTTGATCGCTTGTTGCGGTTGTGTAGATGCTTTCGCCTATAAAAGAAAGTAGAAAATATCATCAAGTATAGATGTAATCAAATGAGGGGCTCTTGCGTTATTATGATACTTTTTCTATAATGTAAAACATATAGACATAAAGTATATACACGCGGATCAAATTTTCAACAACCACTGTCGCCTTCTTCAGCATCAATACTGATGACCAATCACTTCCGAGAACGTAAACTCGTTAGAGTTACAGGTCTACATGTGATCTTATTAACACGTGATCTTGCGGATAAGTCACGTCAGCAATTGGTCGAACGTGCCAAGAAGTTTATAACGCCCATCGTATCTGTTTAGTGATGGCTGGAGTGCCCTGTAACTCTCATGACTTTACGTTTAAGTTATTTGGTAATCAGTATTGATCCTGAAGAAGGCGACAGTGGTCGTTGAAATTTTGATCCCCACACACACACACAGGCACACAATATGCGAGCGAACATACGTATATATACATACGGTCACATACATGCACAATACGCACACGTACAGTGCACACAATCACACGCGTACGCATACTCTTCCTGCCCCATTGGTTGTGCATGAACGAATACAAATGTATGCATATGACTTACCATGTTTCCTTCTCAGATTATCGGCAGCAGACTGTAGGCCTGCTGAGATAAGTGCCTGTAACAGCACCTCCACAGTTGCCTGGTCTCCCTTCTCTCTCTTCCAGGTCTGCAACACATCCATACAGCAGGACATGGCATCAGGGTTTCTACTCTCAATGTTCCTGGTGTCTTGGATGTCGAGGAAGAATGCCAGGTCCTTGTAGTCAGCACTGACTTCCTCTTTGACGCCATAGAAGTAATATGATACGTCTGAAACATGTCAACATAACATGAACAATACTATACAAACAGGCTCGCTCCAACAAAGCGTCGCCAATATGAACATGCAACAACAAGTACTAAATTTTTCTTTAAAAGACGGAGTGATAATGAATAGCATGGCACGTAAAGAAAATACCATACCTTTTTCCATTCTTGACAACTTCCCCTTCCTTCGTTTCACGACTCAATACCTGCAACACAAAAGACTTTTAGATAGACCTAAGAAACGGCCACAAATGTCGAAGTTTTTTTGTCTTGTCCCAGGATTTGTTACGAGACTCTAAAGAACTGACTAATCAAGGTAACCTTTTCAACAAAATACAGTTGAATCGAGTACGATATATCCACGGCTGTACAAAGAAATTCTCTTATTTGCTTCGTTAAATCTGTTGTATGTAACAGGTGCTGTACTTGTTTGAAACACCCGGAAAGACCTATGACGTATTCAGCTCACATTCACGTTATTCACAGACATCCATTTGACAATACACATGTATAACCATTATGATAAGTACAAAAATTCAAGTGTCACCTTTGAGATGCGAAACGCCAGGTGTTGAGATGTGTTCTGTCGACAGTTCCTGTTTCTCTTAACTAAGAAAGGTACGGAAAGTCCCTAAAGGTCACAACAATACTGCGCATGACTCCTCAGCAAGAGATCAAACTTTGTTTGATAACACTTGAGTACAGCCCAATGTACACACTTGTGTTGACCATGTGACAATTGGCACGTCACAAAGTTAAAGACTGCAATGTAGTTACTGCGCTACTAGAATTGACAATAGCAATACATGCTTAGTTCGTACAATACAATACAATACAATACAATATTATACCAAACAAAAGAAGTAATTATTGATACGATGCAGCTCTTTTACGCTTGAGTGTGCTTTAAATGCATTTACTGTATCAACAGGTTTCACCAATCAGCACCCAGTAACTTGTTATCTCAACAGCCAATCAGCGCCAAGAAAAACTTTTTTCAACCAATCAGCGCCCAGCAAACATTTACCATCTCACAACATTAGTCATGTGCAGCACCCATAACATGCCAAATGTTTAAAAAAATCATGAGACGATTTTTGTTTTACCTTCCTTTTATTTATCTTTGAAAAACAGATAATTAAGACAAATGAATCCTAATACATTATGTATCAGCACCATAAAATATTCATAGATAAATAAATCATTGACTGTAGCCCTGTTTGGAGTACATAACATTGAATACCAAAATATTGCAAGTTATAAATCCTTAAATTACAAAAAGGCCAGCAGAAACTATTAAGAATCAATAAATCAATTAATAAAACAATGCAACCTCTTAGATGTACAATCATTATTGAAAAATAGATATTGCCTGGTACAAAATGCGGTGAAGTCAATGCAACCCATGATATAACATCTTAAAAACTACTCATTATAGCAACCCTTATTATGGTTTCACATCAAGGAACCATTTTTGGCGACGCCTGAGGGGCATAGCCTTCTTTACAGTATTGTCCTGCTTCCATATGGTGATTCATTGATCCCATTCTAAATACACAAGTACATCCAAACAAGTTTTATATATGGATATGATATGCATAATTATTGATTTTGGACTTTTTGGGGACAAACATAATTTGTTTCCACATATAACCCACCACATGCAACAATGCTACTTCAAATTAAAAAAAAACAAACCTGGATACTCAGAATACACATGCATGTTGAAAAATAAGCAATCTTATTGCAAATCGTAGCTTTCTTTTTGGCGACACCTCAGGAGAAAAGCTACTTTGAGCACTTACATCTGATCTAGGGTCGCCAGAGTATTTTAACTGTAAAATCAAGTTTTGGCTGCTTCCATTAAAAACAGCCAAGGTATAACATTGTGTTTACCTTGCATTGAACGCACATAGTTAACATAGTTCAATTCTACATGTACAATGTACATCTTTGTGTTCTTCTTTTTTACTGCAAGAAACACTCAACTCAGACAAAATTACAGTTGTTAAACAATATTTCAAAAACTACACCAATCAGGACATTGGTTGTCTTGATATCTTACACCATTCAATTTCTATGGCAAACAAATCCAATCCAGATATTTCTTCATCTTCATTGCTACATTCCCAGTCAACTTTTTATCCTACAGAATTTGACAGTTTTTCTTCAACTTTGAAAGTGAAATGGTCTTCCCCACATCAAAGCAGGTAGCATGTCTTCCAGAGACCTTTTCAATGACCCCATTGCATGCTGGGAGATGCAGGGCAATATGGGTAGTGCTGAGGGCAAATTTGCATTGTCATGGTAATGCTGTTTTTGCATGCTACATTACCCATAGTGCTCTGCAGATATGGATAAGGATGCTACACTACCCATAGTGCTCTGCAGATATGGATAAGGATTGTCATGGTAATGCTGTTTTTGCATGCTACACTACCCATAGTGCTCTGCAGCTCCCAGCATGCAATGCAATCTGTCAAAAAGTTCATTACATATTCCTCATAACACCTTTCATGTACAATACCTGCGCACAACTGTGGAGACACACAATCTTATTAAAGATCTGTTTGGCACAACAGTGTATAAAACAACATTGTAGGGATTTGTGTATGTACATAATGGATGCTTCAAAAGTTGCTAGTAACAATACCCAGTTAAAATCTCTTTCTGCGGTAGAGAGAATTGCGCCTCAAAGTTAGATCAATTTTTACGATTATACCAGTCTTTGCTACATACTGTCATTGTATCTGGCTATTGTACATATCAAGTGCATGGTTTATACTACCTGCATGCATACAAGTCAACACATTGAAATAGCTCTTTATATGACCCTATGTATTGATCTTGAAGTTTCAAAACAAGTCAACTAGCATTGAAACCCACACAGAAAAAGTGCTGCTGTTAAAAATACTAATGGTAAAAAATAAAGTACATCAAAAAAAAGTTACAAGGCATTCGTATGGTGCATCCTAAAAGAGGATCATGAATTGTAAAGTCCTTTGACTGCAAGTAGCTTCAACCCACATATTTCTATTCTGCTGACATAAATTGCCTTCACCACACATTTTCTTCCTTCTCGGTATCCAAAGGAATAATCAAATGATTTGCAACAAGCGTACAACATCAACTTGCATAAAATGGTTAAAAATTCCAGCCTCAACTATACATCAATGTACTTGTACAACAACTGTCTCTTCCTTTTATTTGTCCAGTTATATAGTGTAGAAAATTTGGAGAACTCTTGAAACTCAACTGGCACACTGTACAAAACTCTTGATGAACTGGTACAACAATGCGATTTCTGAAGAGATCCATTGTTCCTGATATATACGTCATGTGCACTGTCCTTGCCCTCAGTTCTTCCTCAACAGTGTGGGATGATCTCTAAGCAGATGTTTGTAGGAAAAATCATTTTCGTAGCTGCCCATTCCTACTACAAACTGAGAAAGACAGTTTTTAACAGATATGTGCAGCTAGGAATACTTGTACATAATGACTTAACCTCCAAACATCTGCTTGCTAAAGATTACAACCTTGCTTGGCAGGGCCCTGCTTGGATGGAAAGGAGGTCTGGGTCAAACCATTTGCTTCTTGGGGGTATGAAAAGAGGATATGGATTTCTGTATCTATTTCTGATAAAATGCAAATATTTCTTTACAAATGTTACTTACATGCATCATCAAAGTCTCACACAAAGAAACTGCTTCAAGTTTTCTTAAGTCTTTCAATTTTGGAAAAGAATTCCCCTTTGCTTTTACATGCAACAAACTAGAAGCCAAACCTAATAAATCCCTATGTGATTCTATACCATTCTTTACACTGTAAATAACTTTTGGAAGAACATTTTGCTCTCTGTGAAATAGTTGCACACATCCACAAAGCCACATTGTTCTGGAATATATATATATATCTTTTAGGTCTCCTCTTTTATTAAAATTTTTTGCTTCATACTACACCAACACATAAGCATGTGCGAGGCAGAATGCAACACCAAAAAAAAGAAGACAGAGTGGCTTCAACTTGTCCTGAGTGCAAATTTGGCCCAAATCGGAAAGTAAGGAGCTCCACAACAATTAACAGTCTTATTGTAATATACATTTGGCAAGGAACGTATTTTTGCACAGAAACGGTATACCGTTCTCCAATTGTCATGGATGCCATGTTGGAAATGCTTGGCGCAAAAACCTCTTTTAGCTCTTTAACGTTATCATGTTCCACAAGAGAGTTTTCGTGAAAAATCGTCGTAACAGACAAACGCCTGCAAGTTTTCCATAGCAAGTCCCCTCCGATATCAGGTAAACGCATCCAAGTTAACCCAAGAGGGCGCATCCTTGGATTTGGCTTGCTTACAGTCTTTTTTTGGCGATGCCTTAGGGGCGGAGCCTTCTTGAAAGTTTTCCTACTGAGCATTGCAGCATCTTCCACCAACAGCAGAAAGGCATCTCTGGCGCCCATACGATTTTTGAAATGTGGCAAAAGAAGTACCAGGTCGATGCCCTGAGTGATCGCAACTTGACTTCATCTACTCTCACTTCAAGTACAAAGCCTAAAAGGCAGTGAAGGTTTACCCTGATTCTGGAATGGTACGTTCCTAACTCAAGTTTATAATGTAGACGATAGCCCTTTTTCAGGCATGTGTTAAATGCCTCAATAATAACAGCTACAAACGACTATTTTTCTTTCTACGGTTTACAACTAGCTCTTCTTTGCAGCCATTTTATTGTGGAATGGATTCATTTCAACTGGTCTCTTTATTAGCATCAACACCAGAAATACTGTACACTCCTAAATCTTTTTGTGACTTTTTGATAACCATTTCTAAAAGATCTTGTTTATAATGCTCACCTTTTATTTGGTGAAAGTAAATTTTGAGTATGCAACAATCAGGTGAATGCACAGAAATGTGCTTCTTTTTTTCTAGCAAAATGGACACGTCTTATGATATGCTCTGCTGTATCTAACTTTCTAAATTGGAGGAGACTGACCTTATTTTAGAGTTGATTTCACTAAAAATGAACATCTGACAATGGCTGTGATAACTGATAGATTCCTATCATAAATAATAATCTTATTATAGAATTATACCAAGATTTCATCTAAAATGCAACTGAATTTCTCCACAAAATTACTTAGAAAATCTTTCAAAAGACCAGCAGTGATACCGCTTTGAGTATGTTGAATCTGTCCATCTTGAAGTAAAAAAAATTGCCCTAAAATTATCCTAAGTTTATTGCCTGACACTGTATTTTTATATCTGTATTCTTTCCGCTTAATTTCTCGATTCTTAAAAAGCTAAGAAAAATGTTTCTCTCCTTGACTAATCACACATGACAGGGTGTGCTCCCCCTGCAGAATTTGATACTGATGCACCACACACCACTACTTGTACAAGCCGTCCTGGCGTTGTTGGAAGATGCTAGCCTTGATCACTTTTTAAACAAGCCTGTGGCAGACTTTGTTATAGCAATGCTGCACCAAGGCTTAACACCTAACCAAACCACAACACAAGCCCTATGATGATATCTTGTCATGGGAGATGTCTTTGCCTGTGCTGCACCAACTCTTCATTGGCACTTGGTCCCCAACTTGCGATGCCTGGTCCTGGAACAAAATTAGATATACACAACTCAACAAGGACTATTAATAATAGATGCAAGGTTGGACAAGTCTACTAGTCCGATGGTCCAGGGCAACTGAAAGTGCTGATGGGGCAAGTCTTACCCCACTTGCCCGATCGGACAAGTAGGATTTTTCCACGAGCGAGGTTTACTTGATACAGGTATGACTTGGTGTTACTTTTCAGTCATGGCATCAAGCATTGGTCAACACAGTAAAATAGAGTCAATGATAAAAGAATTACATTGATTGCTGGAAGGGAAAATACATGGAAAAATGTCATTTTAATTTCTGACAAGTGAAAAAATGGTTTGGGCAAGTAAATTTTTTATATGCACTTAGAAAAATTGTCCAACCCTGAGATGAAATGTAATAGGCAACAAGGAACAGGGGATCTAAATTTAGATAAGCAATAGAAAACATATCAAACATATTACCAACCTTGCTTCAGCTCTTGCCGCAGTGTACTCAAACCACAGGATGTTAGGGATGAGAGTGGAATCTCGAACCATGAAGAGTTCACAGATTGGCCTTAAAAAAACAGACACAAAAAGTAAGTAACACAAGCCCTTCTACTCAAAGCATACCCTTCCATCAATTCAACTTGCTCATTCTTCTACTTTCTCAGAGGAGTGAAAAGGCCATTTACATTAGAGCCTATCAACCTTCCCTCAACGGAGACGGGGGCCGATACCAACTTCCAAGCACCTTTGACCCTTTGCTGACATCACACTTCCGGTCTGGATGTGTGACGTAGGCTTTGGGTCATCACAACTCGAAAAGGATCAGAGGACTGATCTAAAGCTTGTTGGCAAATGCTTTATTTTTGTGTATGGTTATAAAGTTTAAAATTGTATCATATTCTTCAATTTTGGTTCTAGAAAAGAGGTCTGGTACTTACCATGCAGCGATCATGGGAAACCATGGGGTCAACGCCAGCTAAGGAAATGACAAAACAACAAACCTGTAAGTTACCATATTGCCCACAATTAGTAAAACACAGCACAAAGGCAGATTGATCTATGCCAAACAGCAATTACTAAAGAAACTTCATATGACTTTGCAAACAGTCAGACATTTCAGGTAGAATCAAGTACCTTTCTTCAGTGACACCTGACCGTTTCCAAAATCATACCCAGTTGCTTGAGTAATTGCTAGTTGGCATATCTTATTACCTGGATATATAATCTTCATCAACAACAAGAAATCTATACTTAGAGAATCTTACTTCAATGAAGAAGGATCACCAAACTACAGGCATAGATTGGAAGTTGGTCCTACCAGTACCACATGAAAGATAAAATTTGTAGACTTGACCACAGTGACTATACAATTTTATGCCACTTCTGTAAACTGGGTTCACAATTGATGAGGTGCACCTGCCTTACCTGTACAATGGCAAACCACACGATGCCTAGAGGAATGCCTGCTACAGCACCTGCTGCCACCTGTACTGTGGTGTGGTAGCGAAGGTAAACCCTGTGGAGAATTCAGACAGCAGCTGACATCAAGAACAACTTGTGGAATAGATAATGAATATATTTGCATTCATACCGTATTCTTTATCTATGGACCAACTGTGCTGCTAGTTTCTGTCTTACAATAATCTTATTATTCACTATATAAGGCAGTAACTGTTTGTATAACTGTACTGTAAGGATATAGGCAGTTTAATACTAACTCTAGTCAACCTTGGATCTGGAGGTCAAAAAGTCAAAATTCTTTGCTGGTTTTCAAGGGGCATGTCCTTGGTGCTGATTGGCTATCCAACTGGCAACAAGCAAATGTCTTGTGGTGATTGGCTTAGATTGGGGATTTAATCTGCAAACTTGGCCTATCAGTTGGCTCATATGGGTCCTGCTACACTGGTATATTTTGTCTCAATACTATCTGTACTTACCTACTATAGGATACAAGCATGGACAGCAGAAAGACTCCCACTGCTGTTAAGTGTTTCCACATGTTTTCTAGTAGAGTGCTGGTGTAAGACTGGTGCAGTCTGAAAGACGAGAGAGGAAAAAATGCTTGTCAAAAAAAGAAAAGAAATGCGCATATATGATATTCTAACAGTCTTTACAGTTGTGTTTTTTTTCTCTATAAGACATGATGAAAGTTGCGGTTAGTACTATTATAGAACTCTTAAAACTTGTAATGTACAAATAGGGCATTTTTAGGACTCCTGTGAAATCAGAAAGGTAATATTCCAAATAAATGGTTTGAACAAATCATTTTGTTATGGGAGAATGCAACAAACTACAAAATTCTAATAATACTTATGTTCCTAAGATGGTATTGCCCCTTTTTTCTATTCAAAAACCAGCTTGTCTTTTTGATTTTATACACCACATGACTTGCAACTGCCTTCAAAGTTGTATTTGGTATAAATATGAAAAATGTTTATCAATCTCTAAAACATCATTAATGTTAATGCTACACAAATAGTTTGTAACACTAGTAACTGTTCATATTTATCCACGGGGTAACCTATATCTGCTTTTAAAAGAAAACAGGATATTTAGGGATATATCAAGTTGACGAGTGGCAGTTTCAAATTGAAACACAAAAACAGTGATCTCAAAAATTGCACTTTGAAACCACCGTCTGTCGACTTGATACCTCAAAATACCGCTTTTTTAAAACAACGGATATAGGTTGCCCTACGAATAAAGGCAAACTGGCGTTACACATGTGTAAAATGTTAATAGACAATTATTAACTTTAATGATATACACAGATCCATTGCAAAATATCCAACGAAGATGCTAGGATAGTGGAATTCATACCTCACATACAGGAAAAGGATGATATATGTAGAGAAGAACCACATAAACTGGGCATGGCTGGATGGCATTCCATACTCACTGAAGACTACAGAGTGACCTGAAAACAGAATACTAATGTAATATGCATAAAAACCATGTGATACAGTAATAAGAGATATCAAAGACTTAAGTTATATAATTCTACTGTTTAAGTTCATCAATCTATGATATCCATAGCCTGGTATCTAGCCATATTATAGCTCTTCTGTAAAATACGGTATTTGTGGAGAGGACAGAAGAGGCTCGGGAGATATAATACGGCTGGATACCAGGCTAGAATATCCAAGCAGACATAGGCAGATTTGTGGCTTTTTTTAAATCTCTGGCTTGCTCAGATGATCACTTCCCTATTCATAATCCTAGCACCCATCTATGTTAAATGTTTGGCCCTTTCATCCTTAATTAACTTGGGTTTCTCTGACTTTTTGTAATGGGGAATCAAACTTCTGAAGCTTTGCCAATCAGACCTCTTGCCTATATTTACATGAATATTCAAATGCTACTATTCAGTCAGGTGCAAAACTATTTGGTGATCAGAGGAGCAAACAATTTCTGGGATACAAGAGGAAATTTTGCTCCTTGTAAAGTTGTATGTACACATATGTACCTCTGAATGCTCCATATAATAGTTACTCAAGCTACTGGATTTTGAGTTAGGAAATGGTCAGACGTTTCAGACAGCATCCAATGCCTTTCGTCAGTGACGCTGTCAATCTTTCATCAGTAACACCAACAATAGATATCAGATGTTGTCTGAAACATCTCACCATTTTCCAAATCATATCCAGTTAATTTAGTAACTGCTATTTGGTATACATATCTTATCTAATTACTTGGATGTCTATCTTTATTGACTTACCTCTACATGGTCTGGGCTCACGGATGAGGTGCTTTAGGACCCAGTTAACAGCTTCATTCAACAGGATGCCTGCTAGAAAGGATATCTACACAAGAGGGAAAAAGGCATAGTAAAGGCTATATTACTCGGCTTCAGAGAAGTACAGTACATCTTGAAATTTCAGTGACCTGTCTTGCAGTGCGTTACATCTACCGTCATTGCCTCCACAAAATTTATTAATGAATGAATGAATGTACCTTAATTGTACATTTTTACCCGACTGAGCTAAGTACAGGTCACAACAAGACAAAACATAAAAAGTATCACAGATCTAGTCTAACATTTGGCTTCATCTCTCTTCTTGGCAATGGTAATGGTGAAAATGTAGGACTGTATGAGTTTAGCTATGGTCGGTATGTCAAAACGCATGAGGAATATAAATTTGTCTGTGCTACTCATGTGTCTAAAGTGAGGGAATCTACTTTCTATATATATGTAACTAAATAGAGCATTTCTATCATAGACATACATATTACAATCAGCAATAAAGTGCACTTCATCTTTTACCACGTTTGAAGTACAAAATTGGCAAATTATGAAACTAAAATTGCCCCCTTTCCCCTCTTACTGCAACATTAAGTCCCAGAGAACTTGAACTGATTTGCAGTAATTCTAGCACTCACACTGCTTCACATAAACTAACAATACAGTCCGTGGAGAAGATGGCACACCTGGCAATCTATTTATAGCAACAGGGGTTATTTTTAGTGACAAGGGTTATTTTTAGTAACAAGGGTTATTTTTAGGTAGGCACCTGGCACTGGTACTGCACTGCAGAGAAGATGCCACACCTGGCATTCTACTAATAGCAACAAGGGTTATTTTTAGTAACAAGGGTTATTTTTAGTAACAAGGGCTATTTTTAGTAACTAGGGCTATATTTAGCCCACCTGCCAGCTCAGGCAGACACCTGGCACTGGTACCTACATAAAGACAGATCACATGTGCCTGCCTGATCAGGGGCTTGAATAAATTCTCTAAATCTTTGGATGAGTATCCTTGCTGGAAAGCATGTGTAGCAAAATCAGAAATTTCTTCATGCCCTCCATTAAAATGACAGAGGTTTTTATGACTTAAAGACCCCCCCCCCCCAAATTCACAACAATTGTTGGTAGGATAGAGTCCATTCCAAGTCACCATGCGGATGTTTGTTGCCATTGTTTAGTACTGATTTTAAAGTTTTGTAATTATATGTCTAGGATATTTGATACTTCAGAAATATTTCTAACACTGTTTCAACTTTATAAATATTTCCCTGGTCCTGTAAAACTTTGGAAATATTCATGGTGTGGAATTGGATACTTCTAATGGTTTCTAAATAATGATAACAGCATTCTACCATTATTTACCATTTTCAACCATTTTCTACCATTTTTGTAAATGGTTCAGTGGTCTGGGAAGATAGTAATTCACACATCCTTGCAATGGTTGGGTGCCATGCAACAATGGCCCACCACAAAGGATCCACCAGTGCCCAGCTGTGAAATCTAAAAATATAAAGAGGCAACAATAGGGCTTACTTTTATGGGGGCAATAAATTAATTTTACCATTTGGTAAGTTTACAAATATTTGTAAATGTAAAAGAATCACACAGAGGTTTCACAATTATTCTAAATAAAGATATTTTTGTACAGTTACTTTCAAAATGTTTCTAAAATATTCAAAGAAATTGAAATAGATGAGTATTTTCTTACTCAATTTTTTAAAAAGAATCTAATTATCTTGGCTTAGATATTCTTTTATTCAAAATAATTCAGACTTATTACAAATATCACCTAAAAACCCTCATGGTGACTTAGAATGGACTCTAATTAAAATTATAAAGATATTTAGGTTGGGTACTAAAAAGACTTCCATGACTGTCTTTGAATATGAGGAAAAAATGTCATGTTTCCTGTTTCCCAACTTACCCTAGAAAAACCTGTTGACCCTTGACATTTTTGGGAGGTGGGCAGTGGATTGACAGTTAGCCTGCTTCCTATTTAAGTAAAAAAAAAAACTGCTTGTCCTATCTAATGAAGGATAAATATATCCACAGTACAGATTTGTAACTATTATGCACAAAATTAAAGTTTGACAATGAAAATATAAGTGTCCCAATGCATTCTAGTACATGGGCATATAAATGTATAACTATAAGGGGACCCTTTATGAGTGATTACTGAATTAGCATGAATGGAATAAAACTGTGACTGATATGTTACCGTAAATTCATTTTATTTCTGCATGGGTTTAATTCCGTGGTTCATGTAGGACGTTTTTACAGTGCCTTGCAGTTGAAACAACTCTATACATAGTGTAGCACAATAGTTATACAAATGTATCTGCAGTTTTAGTTCCATATCTTTTACTTATTCATAAGCTCCTGACATAGTAAATACAGACAAGTTGATTAGGACTGGCAACTTTCCTATGCATTAAATTCTTTGCTCACCTGTGAATATTGTAGGCCACTATACAATGTATCATGTGACAAAATGCATAAACAATAAGACCATAGTATGTCTATGACAAATGATTTAAAAAAACGAAGTGCTGTTCAAAATCAACCTTGATCTTTATTCTTTAAGACCTTTTCACATATCATCACAATCCAACCAGACCTTCTTACTTTAAGCTATTGCTGAAACACACAGACACACACACACACACAGACACACACACGCACACACACACCATTACTCCATATCTTTTAGTAAGGTTGTACTTATTTATGGTCTCTTCTATCTCCCGACATAGTAAATACAGACAAGTTGATTAGCACTGGCCACTTTAAATTTCCTATGCATTAAATTCTTGAATCTCCCCCCAATATTGTATGGTATGTGTGTTTATTTTTGTTTGTTTGCCTTTTTGTTTGTTTTTCTTGGTGTGTATTCATGTTTATTTCCACCTGGCCTGGATCCAAATTTGTTCCTGGATTGAGTTGTATATATCATGTGACAACCCCCCCCCCCACACACAGACAGATGTACCAAAAACAATAAAGCTGAAGGTACAGTTACATGTTTTTCTGCATACTTACAGTATGTAGTTCTCTTCTGAACAGCAGAAGGGTTCCAAACCCCACCAAGATGAACACTGGTGTGAGACTGCACCAGGCCAGACCCTTGCCGATCAGGTCCCCTGTCAATCAAAACAAAACACAATCATATCATTAAGATCTTAACTAAAGTTTTCGCAGACAAAAAGGTCCAGGTTCAAGTCTGGACCTGGACCTGATCCTCTGGACCACTATTTTTAGGGCACAATATTCGAAGCGCATTACTTTCTTTTCACAGCTTTTACTCCCCCAACTGAAGCCAGGTACCCATTTTTACAACTACGCAAAGCGAGGAAAGTTTTGTTATTTTTTTGAGAGCTTTTCTTAAGGACACAACATCTAACAATGAATCGAACCTAAGACCTTAATGATCCTCATATGCCCGCTATGGCGCTACCCTAAACCATTTCACAACACTATAAAGTGGATTGTTGATAATAATCAACAAAGACCAATAAAGTGGCAATAACTCTTTACAATGACTTTGACTAGATCAAGAACAGGCAAGCTGGAAAAAAGCTGGGATGGGTTGGAAAAAAAGACATTGCTACATAAATGCAATTAGAAAATTTTTTTCTTCAATTAATTAGCACTATTCATCTAATGTGATATGTAAAAATGAATTAACAGTTTTGAATAATAAATATTAAGGATGCTTCATAAAATATGACAGCATACTACTTCACAACCAAATTTTCATATGTTGGTGAGATGTGATAGTAACTATGACTAAGAGGGTGAAACATTTGTTTTCCAAGTTTATGGAAAAAAAGGATTACGTACATGTGCTGTTGTCGATCAGTGCCTTTGCAACTTGTGAAATTACGACATATTTGCCAATATTTTTATTTGTACTGCAGTTTTGTTTCAACCAAGAACTCAAATCACATTGAAAATACCTCCTTTCCACTCCCACAAAAAATCAAATCCTCCCCAAAATTAATTTATTTCTAGCACTCGAAGAAAAAATCTTTGCGTCCCCACTACAGAAACCCTACCATCTGTTAGTGTTCACTGCCGAGGTGTTGATCACTTTCCTGCAGGTTGGCCCCTGATTTAACATGCTTGACCTTAAGCCAATACACCCTGCTATTTTTAGCCGTACTGTTCTATAAATAGACTGCACAGCCACACCTTAATAGGGTAGCTGGGGACACTTAGCTAATGAACTATAGCTGTTTGGTGGTGCGGAATACTTAAGTCTATATGTTCAAGTCTTGAGCAGTTGATTCATTGCAAACTGTAATATCTTTCTATACAATCATAAATGCTACTTCATATGCATTCACTGTCATATTATTACATGGCTTGTGCCAGATGCAAGGAAAAAGCATTTTTTTTACATCTTAGAAATACAACACAGGTGAGAAAAGTGCAGAGATTTGCGGTTTCTAACATGTAAGAGATAAGAGATCTTTTACCCACAAGTTTACCATTCACAGTTTGTGCCTTAAATCAATGATTGACAAATGTCAACACACCATATAAGGGCATCACCTCACTAGATGCCCTGCATGTCACCTAGGCTAGATCAAAGTTTGAAACCCAAATTCTGGGCGTGTAAAAATCTCTGTGAACTATGCACAATTTTGAAAAAAAGGGGTTAAATCGTTAAAAAAAGGAGGATTTTGAATGAAGGATTACATCATAGTCCAGGTGAACTGATTACTAGATGATCACCTGAACTGCCTGCTTCTTGGAAAGGACGAAAACGTGCATGTGTCAACACCCAATTTTTTTCCACGTGCAAAACAGAGCTCCTCTGGGCTCCCGGAGCGCCGGATCTTTTGCAAAACGTGAGAAAAGTCGTCCTCACCTTCTTCGTACTCCACATGTGTGAGGGAGATGGGTTTCCACCGTGTGGTTTGCTCGGAATACAGGTTTTCTTCTCCCCAAACCGGCAGGCACTCACCCTCCGCAGCCATCCCGATCCTAGCCCTGCAAATCTCGCGAGATCCCGGCAAATGACGGGACTTCAGACGAGACTTCCGGATAGATTTGTCCATTCTATAAAAGGGGAGTTCCGAAATAAGAAGAAAATATTTCCTCTGTGCCTACCATCAAAAGAAGAATTGTGAAATAACACAGTATTATGATATGGATAATTTATCGTACTAAAACGATATGATGTGAAATGAATACTTGACAATGGAAACTTACAAAACGTGTCTAAAGTGAGCACTTCCAAAATGGCCGTCAAGCATGCACTGAGTTTGAAAATTTTGGCGGAGTGCCCCACCACTAAAGCTCGGGTCTGCAAGCTGGTCTTGCCGCACCACACGGTGGACACGCCGGTGTTCATGCCGGTCGGTACCCAGGGCACGCTGAAAGGCATGCTACCCGCACAGCTAGAGGAGCTGGACTGTCAGATCATTCTGACAAGAATTAGACTAAATAATTATGTTTAAAAGTAGTAAGGGCCCGAGCCTTCACCTCAGACCTTCCGCATATGTACCTGAAACAACCAGAGGGGCGAGTAAGAACAGAAAGAAACAACATGCCCCCTACCCGGAATCGAACCGGGGTCGGCAGATCACAAATCACAAACGCTATCACCGTCGCCACAAAAGCACTAGTGCACTTGGGCAAGGACGATAGGCAGTACTTAAACACCACTGTTACATACCTTTAATAATGGTGTAATTTCTCTAAAGCTAGTTTGTTGTACTGGAAGACAAAAGAAAATCTCGAAAAAAACATCCCTGTATTCTATAGTGTTTTTGAAAAATGAATTGACAGATTTGATGATTTATGACAAAGAGAGCACTAATCAACATTTAAGTTGTTATCAGACTAAATATTTCTATGTCTAGGGTAAGCACAAAGAGACTTGTGTTCTAATAATGTGTGTTATTTGTTTGTTCAGGGACCAGAGCTGCTTGACAAGGCTGACGGCCTGCACAACTTCATGAACTGGAAGAGGGCTCTTCTTACAGTAGGTTTATGAAGTATGATTGTCAAACAATTAAGTTACTTGTACTACATAATGTAATAAAGGTCCTCTTTCACTACCAACATGGTGTCAGAAGTGGGATTCATGTAATGCCTACTGTTTTGCAGGACAGTGGAGGATTCCAAATGGTTTCCTTACTCAAGCTGGCAGAGATCACGGAGGAGGGTGTAAAGTTCCAGTCTCCTCACGATGGTCGTGAGATGTTGCTGACTCCGGAGCATTCCATGGCGATCCAGAACTCCATCGGTTCTGATATCATGATGCAGTTAGATGATGTCGTCCACAGTACAACCAAGGGACCCAGAGTGGAGGAAGCCATGTACAGGTCAGGACTTGTTAGTCCTTTGTTCTTTGTTAGTTTCATACATTGACATTGAGCACAACTTCGATCCAGTCTACCATTAATTAATGTACATAGTACATGTCTGTTTGCAACATATAATTGGTAAACCATTAAGATGTTATAAACAGGTTTTGAACGTTAAGGACAATATGCTTTAAAACCAGATAGGTGGCGTCCATTCACACCAGGAAGGACCTGTACTTTATTGATAAGTGTGGTGGATTCTTTTAGTTTAACGTGCTTCAAGGTGTAGCTGTTCTGAACAATAACAAACATGGGGCTTCTGCCTATGTCATATTGTAGAGCACAACTTTAAGCAAAGTTATATGCTCAAGCAAGTTAGAAAATAAGTGTTAAGTGTCTTTTGCAAGGGCTCAACATTGAGACCAGCTAGGGATTCCAAGTCATAACCTTAGATTCTTTGTCAACAGGGCTTCTTTGCTAACTGTTGGTACTAATATATTTAAATTGTGCCCCAGGTCTATCAAGTATGTTATTTAGAAAATCATTCATCAAAACTTGACCACTCTCAGACATCTAGCAATGGAGCGCCGTGAGTTTTAGCATGTGAAAATGGGAGCCATGCTAGGGCACTGCACCACACACAATGTTCTATCTTTAGTAACAGGGATTATTTTTTAGTAAAGAGGACCATTTTTAGCCCAAAAAAGCTCAGGGAGATGCCTTCAACAGATCATAATTATACATGTGTCTGCCAGAACTGGCGCTGTAGTAAATTTTGATCTCAAATTTCTTCAAATCTCAGGTCTATCCGTTGGCTGGACAGATGTATGAAGGCCCACAAGAGGACAGACTGTCAGAACCTGTTTGGTATCGTACAGGGAGGGCTGGACCCAGAACTCAGGAAAATCTGTGTGCAAGGTTGGTTTACTCTTACAACATGTGCAACTGTCATCTACCATGGTGTTAAACTTTATAGACTATGACTGGTTACCATAGTTACAAAATCCTGAGCTCCTATTGGTTTTTCTAATTTTTGAAATCAGTCACCTGTCTGAATTAGAATTCTGTGCTAAAAGGTGCCATAAAGCTTGGACAATGATAATTTGTATCACACGTCATGGTGTGCAATACTAAAAAAAGACTAATACGGAAATATTTGGTCAGTAGAAAATTGCTAACTGCTAGATAGTTTTTGATGCCCTAATATAAACAATTTGTGATTTATTTGTGATTTATATCAACATTTGTGATTTCAGAAATGACCAAGAGGGACCTGCCAGGGTTTGCCATAGGGGGGTTGAGTGGTGGAGAAGAGAAGGCTCACTTCTGGAGAATGGTCCACCTCTCTACTGACTACCTACCAAGGAACAAACCAAGATACCTCATGGGGGTGGGGTAAGTACATTGTATACAGATTGCTTTTTTTGGCAACACATCTAGGGTGGAGCCTGCTTTAGAATTTTCAGTGTGTTATTCTGTTTCAGCAATTTCAATCTTGCTATACAAACAGCATGTTTTGACGGACTTCGAGGTTATGATTGTAAGAATTGCACTGAGTGATATACCACGCACAAGAGGTGAAGTCATGGGGAGGGAAACAAGACAAACAAACAAAATTGACACCATACCAGCACGCACAAAACGATATGCCCAAAGTCCATTACCTTACATTGTCAAGCTCTTGAACAGCAGTGAATAACTTTTATTTAACATTGATGTGTAATTATTATTGTTTTATCATGTGATAAATTGGCAATTTTATCATGTTGTAAATAGGCAACAAAATGTGTATAAGGTGATTGATGTATTCACCTGTAGTGTTTGTAAAAAACTTTGTAACTGTGAATCTCACAATTCAGCCTGTGGGCTGCCAGGAGTGTTCAATCAATAAAACCAGTCTATATTCATGCATCAAATGGGTACGCTTTAATTTTGTATTTGAGATCTTAAAAGAACAATGCATAAGTGTATTGATCATCACCAATGCTACAGACGTTACTGTTCTCAACACCTTTAGATTTCTGAGTCTTACTCTGAGATGCCCTTCCATATTTAGCTATGCAGTTGACCTGGTGGTGTGTTCAGCCCTTGGCTGTGACATGTACGACTGTGTCTTCCCCACAAGAACTGCGGTAGGTACAAATTAAAAACTTAATACAGAGTAAGCATCATATCCTCTATAACACTACTTGTTTGACCTTTTGTGAGTAGGGCTGTGCACTTCAATGTAAAATCAGGTGCAGGTGCCAGACCAGACCAGACCTGAACTATTTGACAAAGTAATCTGGGGTCTCCAAAGATGACAGAAACATGAAGAAACAGTTAAAAAGATTATTTAGACTAATAATATGGCATATTATGCAGAGAATCCGTGCTTCTGAGAGGATCTTGATAAAAGAAAATTATCATATTTTTCTAGTGCTATATTTTCATCTTTGTGATCAGAATGACGTTTTTATATTTCAAAATAAGTAAAAAAGATACTTTCTTGACCTGCACCTAAATGATTTTTGCAGCACTATATCATTACTATTCCTGACTCACCCCTTGTTTTTCCTCTCAGAGGTTTGGTTCAGCCCTAGTTCCCACCGGGCAGCTGCAGCTGAAGAATAAACAGTATGCCAGAGACTTCCGACCCATAGACGACAACTGCAGCTGTTCCACCTGCTCCAGATACACCAGGGCTTACCTGCATTCTATTGCTACCCAGGAAACTGTGGCATGCCACCTAGTGACAGTACACAATATTGCATACCAGGTGGGTAACTTAACATGAATTTAAAAGACTTTATTCTTGGCATGAACTTGCAATTGAGTGAAGAAAAATATCTATTGTTTTTGGCAGTTTTTGTGGTGTGACTGAAATTGCTGCAACTAGCTGATCAAGTATGTTACCCATTAAGTAAAAAACTGTAATTATATCCATGTCTTTTTGCCGTTGTCCACATCAATGATACAGGCAGGTGCTGACAGTCATATTGGTGTCCCTATTTGCATTTATAGCTCTAGCATTTTTGTATTTGAAAGTTTCCTTCTGGTGTTCTTTTCTTTGAGCTGTAGACATTTGAGATGGTCAAGAATATTAAAATGTCCAAAAATGCTTGAGCTATAATTAACTGAAAATGCAAATCGGGACACCAACATGGCAGTAGACATAACATTGAAAACATTGTTTACAGTACCCCTTGTTGACTTCCTTGCTCTGTTTCTACAGATGAACTTGATGAGGACTTTACGACAGAGTATTCTGGAGGGCCGTTTCCCCCAGTTTGTACAGGACTTCATGGACACAATGTACCCCAGCAGAAACTACCCAGTGTGGGTGGTCGAGGCTCTAGCAGCAGTCAACATCAACTTACAAAAAGCCCAACCTCAACCTGATGCCCCTTTAGAAAATATTGCTAATACATGTAGTTAACTAATATATTATCATTGACAAACAATATTTTAAGTACTAGTAACTAATAACTTTAAGAAGTACTATCAAGAATACTGGAGTAAGTTCACAGCCAGAAAGAAAGTACTAGTAATTTATTTTCTCATCTGAATACATGGTGTATACATGTACTGTCATCCAACCAATGGTTCCCAACCCAAATTTGAACATGAATAAAAAACATTTTTACACAGACTGCTTTATATTGTCTCTTATTTATAATGTATCCAGAATATAGAACAGTTAACATATTGTGAGCAGACATTCCGTTGAACGTGAACGTAGTTTTTTTTCAGTTTTTTTAATGGAATGTAGATAGTATGCCCTAGGAAAAAATTTTGTGTTTCCTGTTTCCCTACCTACCCTAAAAAACCTGCTGACCCCAGACTTTTTTTGGGTGGGCAGTGGAGTTACATAGCTTCCAGTTAGAATTTTCATTCAGTCTACTTCCTATAATTGAAGTAAAACACTGCTTGTACTATCTAATGAAGGATAAATATATCTATTATGCACAACATTCAAGTTTGACATTGAAAGGCAGTGTCCTCATGCCTACCAACCCTAATTTTTTCAGGACTGAAACAGGAAACACAACATTCTTTACCCTAGGCCTAACAACCAGGTGCTCAGTTAACAGTTTGGTTGCTGTACTTCTGCAGAACAGCCTTGAGCTGAAGCAGGGTGGCGTCCGTTCTGATCGCAACGGGATCAAAATGTGTCCGGCTTGCTCGGTAGCCTTCCTTCCGCATATACTGCAGAATTTTCTGCATCCTACAAAGTAGAAATAACAATAGTTATGTCAATGAAGATTAGACGTTCAGGTAAACAATATTCATAGACAATTCAACCTCTACAACTGGAAAAAACGTTTTGACTGACATCCATCACTCTTTTATCATTTTAGTGATGCTGAAGAAGAGAGATAGATATCAAGGAATCTCAAAACACTGCAAGTTGAACTATGATTCGCAGGAATGCAAATAGGGAATCTGAAAACACTGGAGGTATGATTCACGGAAATGCAAATAGGGACACCAACACTGGAGGTATGATTCACGAAAATGCAAATAGGGACTCCAACATGGCGCTAGGCAAAGCAATATTTGCATTACTTTGGGGAGTCCTTGCTTTTAGCACAGTGTCTGTGGATGTTGTAGTAGAAGGGTGGGTGTGGTTCCCCATGCTCTCCATCTGTTTTTCTCTTCTTCCATGGGTTCTCTTCAGCTTCTTGACAGTTATCGTCCAAGTCTTCCTCTGTGTGAACAGAGTTTTGATGATTACCAGTCTATACATTCAAAAGATCTAGCCAGGTCATCAACACTCATGCCTATAGACAGGTACAATGCTGTTGAAAATTGCATTGCATTGATCATTCTAATTTTGGTACCATACTCCTGAGTGCTGTGGGGGTGGGGTGGTTTTTCTGACCCCCTGCCTATGGGCATGACATTTCTTTCTCTCCTGAGTACTCAGCACTTACTAGAAACAGTATGGAATTTAAACACACATCACTACCATTGGACTAGCTCCCTGCTGAGGGACTTGCACAAAGTGTAATCCAAGGGCTATAGAAATGGAGATGGATACCGCCCTATACAACAAAAGGTGATCGTACATACCACTTTTTCCTGCCGGGCACTGGGCTTCTTGAATCATAGTTTTCAGGTGGTTTCTTGTTGTTGGACTCACAAGCAAGCCTCTACAAGTTAAAAACATTTTCTTCAGGAACTCCAGGTTGAAGACAGGGCCGCTCCTAGTTGAAAGACAAAAAGGTGAATAAGAAGTTGTGACAACATGCACAAAAAACAAACATTTTATTCAATAGGAAGTATTCAATCCATAAGGATGAAATATATGCACTTGATTAAGATCCCTGTCTTGTATTCAGCTAGAAGAAAGGGTATAGCACCCCAAGGGTGCTGTAATACACCATATGACTCTACTACTACTGAGTAGATTTATATCAAGTGAAAAGATATGCCACAAATAATCAAGTCAAACTTTTATATGACTGTATTTTTAAAGAAAAGATAATTGAAGCCTTACTGATTTCTATCAATCCTAATTTGCTTGGCCACACAGTCTTGGACTGGCGCATGTATCTTTAAATTAGCACTTGCACCTTTAGACATGTTAAGGTCTTTTTGTTGTACCCCTCAGATACTCAAACAGATTCTTTGTAGCGAAATGGACCGTAGTCTTCAGTATCGCCCATTTACAAGTATAGAGAGCTTACCACACTGGTCCCAGCAGCGCAGCAGTCTTACCAGGTGTCCCAGCATGGCAGGTGCAGGGCAGAAATGTGTAGCTGTTCTCTGAGGGAGATAGCAATACAGAACTACATATTGTGCTGCATATTCATTTAATTTTATAGAAAATCATATCTATGGTGGGAGGGGGAAGCAGGTTGTTGTTTTGGTGTATTGCAATTGAAACAATTCTGCAGTAAAGTAGTATTGTTATGAGAGTACAGACTCACTAGTGTCAGTAAAGAAAAAAATTAAACCACTATAAACATTGTAACATTTACAGTATACAGTAGCACAATATACATTTTAAAAACGGAAGGGGTGTGCATGGTTCCTTTTCTATCACTGTGACACTAATAGCCTTGATAATACTCTAATAGTTGATATAGTTTAAATCAGCAAAATGGAGGTTTAGAATGCCTCCACTCTGTGGCATTGCCAAAAATACAGCAGAGCAAACTTTCACAGCCTAATAATGTATTTAGAAGACAAATGTACCATTTAACATCCTGTCGTTGGGCTGGAAGACCCTCTCCTGACACAGCTGACAATGGATGACCCCCTGCACACGCTCCAGACACGCATCAGCGTAGGACGGACCCCGCTGGACTCTCACGATGACCAGGAGGAAATGTTCCGCCACCAGGGAGAGGAGAACATCTACACCTTTGTTACACCTGGCTGCAGCTCTATCAGAGATACAAGAACATGACAGAACTGAAGCTCTTTAAAGTTGTTATAATCTAGTCACTATTCATACATGTACCACTTCTACACGTATAAAAGATTGGAAAGCTCTAAGAATACTAGTTAATGCTTGCCATGATGTGTGACAGTTAAAACTTTTGCTTATTCTATTTTAAGATATTAGCCTGGGTATCCTGAAAGTAGTTCGCTCCGGTGTCTATTATACACTATATACAGTCAAATACAGTCACTCCTCTGCTGTTCCGTCTGGGAACCTTGACCACATTAACTTCTGGAATCGTCCAAATTTTGGACAAGGGAGCTAATTGGTCCCTGCACACGAGCGAATTAAGGAATGGGTTCAAGCGCTCATCCAAATACTAGATGTTCCAACACCCGAAACGCCCTCCTTTCCCTTGCAAGAGGGCCTGCTGTCATCGAACAAGCACTCTAGAACCCATTCCTTAATTCTCTCATTAACCGACGTTACCACCAAACAGTTTGAATGTGCAGGTCTCCATCAGACAGATAGCTGAAGCAAACAAAGGAGCGAACTACTATCCGGATGGTACCAAGGCTAATAAGGTTTACCATCAATATAACGATCGTTTGTTCAGTGTACCTGACAACAGATGCAAGAATTAACCGGACTGCCATTTCTCTCATGAACTCGCTCCTGGTAATGTAGCCATTATAGTGTCTCTGGGTGACGTTTGGGCATTTCCCGTACACGGCACTGGTGTCTGTGGACGTTACAGCCACGATGCCGTCCTTTGGGACATTTCGGAAGGCAGCATCTAAGTACTGTACGGAACAGCCATAGGGATCAAGGTGCCTGCAACAACAGATGTCATAGAAATGCAAATAGGGACACCAACATGGCAGTCAGTACCTGCCTGCTTCATTGATATAGAAAGTGAGTGAAACCACACAATAGGAAAAACACAAAGCATGAATCTAGATTAGGAATAGATCCTATACAGAATTTATCACAATGAAAATTCTTTAAGTAGCCAGAGTACCTTGGTCCATAGTTACTACTGAAAAAAAAGCTTTTCACTTGCTTACGACAGAGGTGAGCAAGCATCAAGATTGAGCCAGCAGTAACTAAAGAGGATGGTATGAAGAATAAGTTACAATACAAGTGGAAACTTACACAAAATCAAAAGGTCTCTGGTGCAGTAACACATTGGCATCACAGCACACAACTTCAATCTCTGGTTTCTTCATCACTTCTTCATCTTTTCTTCCAGCACTGTTGTCATCAATACTACAACCCTCTTCATTGTTAGTCCTTCCATCTTGGCTGTCCGCAACACGTTTCTTGTCTTCCGTCTTGACCCTGAAGCCATTTGACCGGACGTTCCTTCTGATGAGAGAGACTGTTTCCTCCTTGATGTCTCCAATGGTCACTTGAGGCTGCTTGCTTTTAAGATACTTGGTCCACAGTATCCCTTCAATGCCTGGGGAAAATAAAAATGTTCACTATTAAACATCAGTTTCAAAGTACCATCCCAGTATCTTACTTTGCAGACTTAAGCAGTGCTGGCTTTTATTTTTGGAGGGAGCTATATGTTTTGTGCATTAGAGCATTAGAGAAACTTAGCCAATGTTGAAAACTACTCCCCCCAAAAATAAGAGCTAGCATTGCTAGAAGTCTACAAATATACCCTGGCCAGAATATACCCAGGCATAGTCTTTGAGTGTCAAATATCTTTACAAACTAGGTAGAGAGAACTGTTACAAAGTCAATTGCATGGACATTTAGCAAAGTTTCTACAGTGCAAGCTTGTATCTGAAGTACTATACAAGTAATGATACTGTTAAAGTTTGCAACATTTAACTTTATGGCATGGTGAAAATGAAATAAAAAATTAGTTACTGCATCTTTGAATCTGTACTTGAAATAAAAGTACTAATAACACAGATTAGTAACACAGATTGGGAAGACAACAGGTGAAAATGAACCTAGCTTCGGCTAGGGCTGTCCCTCAGATAGGATGATAAATGGAGGTCCCGTGTTTGGGGAGAGCCACACTTTGAGCATGTTAAGGAACCCACCGCACTTATCAAAAAGAGTAGGGGTGTTCCCAATGTGGATGGATAAAATAAATCTGTTCAGATATGCAGCTTGCAAGTTGTTCAGTACACTCCCTCTCACTCACTCACTCACTCATCCTCGCCGCATTTCAGACTTCGCTGAGGCTCCAAGCCTTCTCCAAGTCAAGTTCAGTACAAACCTGGTGTGTTATGCCTTAGAGCGGTTTAAAATGCAAAACAAACAAACAAAACAAAACAAACAAAAACAGATTCAGACATACCTGTGGCTCCAAATGCATCCAGACACCGTAGCTGGTCCTTCTCCTCAGCCATGGTAGCAAGTGCGCACAGGACCATCTCTCTACGGGTACAGTAAATAATGATATGCAATTGTTCATTCTTTTATTTGCCTCTGGGAAGGAGATTCAGTACCTCTGACAGAGGTACTGTTTTGGTTGTGCATGTGTGTCTGCATGGCGAGGTCAATGACCTCAATTTGGAATACCCTTGTGGCCTATATAGCGGTTATTTGTAACCTTAGGTGACCGAAAATCTGGACTTGTTGTTTTAACTTTCATTTCTTTTTATTATGTACTTTTCACTACAACCAAAGAAAGATGTTTTAGGTCTCACACCCTCCCCCCGGGCCCGCACACAACACAAAATAATTTCCCGAGTAGAAATAAGGAGCCAAGTCGAAACAAACCTGTTCATTCTCATCTTAGGATTGTAGAAGGTGTCCGTCTTCTCTGGAGTTGCGTGATTTTCCTTTACTTTCAGTGTGACGCCCATTTCAACTGCAACTTTCAACGGTTCGTCTTCAAAACTCGTGCAAGCCGCCATGCTGATAGATACATACACAGTGGAACAAACCAAACACGTCTTATAGGGGTGTTCTTTCTTCTATGTTTATCCAATAATGGACAGAATGCGTGGCATACCAATGATATACAATACCTTGAATTGATTTTCGTTCAAATAATTATGAAGATATTGCCCTGAAGATCATGAAAACGTTCCAGACCAGGGAAATTAACTGATAAGGGCAAGGAGGTTATTAGAGGCATACTGCTATACGCATGGGATAATCAGGAACGCAATATTGAACTTTGACCCTATGATTTCTGCTACTTCCGGGTCAGACATCATATTTTCATGCAGAAAAGCAGCAAGGAAAGGACATCGGCACTGCAAAATGCAGGTAAATTTGGCACAAAGAAAGTTAAGCAGTCGAAATTAATGTCACATGTGTCTTTTTCTTAACATTTAGCACGGTTCTAAGAGTTCTTAGCGTTATGTAGCCCCTTTGTTTAACGTAGAAAGAAACGCATGATTTTCGTGTGTTGATATAATTTCAAGCAGATATTGGGTTCGACTTTGTGCATGTTTCTGAGGCATTTTCTCCCACATCTTAGTGGACCACGTCTTATTTCTTAGCTCCCATAAAACGTGGATCACTACAAAAATTAGAAAACTCCAAAATATATTACCTCCAAGCAGATCTTGCTGTGGCATAAGATAGTGATTTAAATCATAAGCTTGGGAAGGAGTTTAGCTTTTTAAATAGCTGACTGTGGCGATTGAAACTCCTCTGCCAGCTTAACTGTGGGACCGCGTAGCACAGTGGTACTGTCTTCGCCTCGTGACCGAGAGGTTGCGGGTTCGAATCCAGCTGCTGTGTTACCGATCTTGTGCCCTTGGGAAAGGCACTTTACATGGCTTTCCTCACTATACTCAGGTGAAAATGAGTACCTAGCTTCGGCTAGGGCCGTCCCTCGGATAGGACGTTAAATGGAGGTCCCGTGTATGGGGAGAGTCACACCCTATGCACGTTAAAGAACCCACCACACGTGCGTTGGTGCGGTGTGAGATGGAGCAAGGACATTATATCAGCATAACGTCCTTGGATGGAGCAAACCTTTCTGTCTGGAGTTGGTGATTCACTTCAAATCACCCGGTTGTAGGCCTGGCGAACCTACATAGAGGGTCTGCATGCTCTTTTACGTAAGGCGTAGGCAGCCAATTTTATTTCCCGTTGTTGTGTTGTGTTCCCTGGCTCCTTGTAGTGCTCTGTTGACTACGATGGACGACTAGGAGACACTTGATGAGCGGACTAAGATTTAATCTAAACTTCTAGCTCTGTACATGTGGTTGGTGTAGTGATACAAAAGTAGGTCATGTGATTTGACTGAGAGTGATTCGGTCCAAGGCCCCATAAAGCATGCTGGGTCTTGCCTGATGAGATTATCTGGATATGTAACATCCCTCTTTCTTTAAGTAGAATAGTCTCTGGCTGGGTTTTTTAGAGTCCTTGTCCAGCTCTCGTTTTGCACTTGTTCTTATGTTTGTTTCAACTTTTGGGTTAGTACTTTAACAATAACAATGGTTTTCAGCAGTTATACTTTGCATCTAACTTCTAAGAACAGTTCTAGTCTAATCTCTTTCTCAGTTCTTTTCTATCAGAGGACAGTTCTTTCTCTCGTCAGCGGTAACGCACTGGTGGTTGGATGTTCGACCTCGTTCTCGTTGACTTTGTCGTACTCGGCGTTGTCGCGGATGTCGGCTTTGTCGTACTCGGTGTCGTCGCGTGTGGTGCTGCAATAGTTGGTTGTTGCAGGGTCGACTCATGTGTAGTCTGCGTTGCTGACGCTGCAGGTGTTGTCACTTCTGGAGTTGTTGCTGCAGGTGCTTTCACTTCTGGAGTTGGTCGTATGTGTACTCTGTTTCTTCTCAGTTGTCTCCCGGCGTCGGTCTCTACAACATATGATCTCGGTGTTGTAGCTTTATCGATGACTTTGCCGGGGCTCCACGTTTTTCGGATAGGGTCCTGTACGTGGATGCTCTGGCCCCTGGCCAGCTCAGGCAGACTCTTTGCCTGGGTGTCGTAGTGCTGTTTCGCTGCTTGTTGTGCCTTTTCCATCTTGGCCCTTGTTTCTTCCTGGTCAAGTGGTGGAGGTATTTTGGTCGGCAAGATGTCTTTATACTTCCGTCCGTTTAACAGCTCCGCTGGCGATTTCATACCTGGCTTGATCGGTGTGGTGCGGATGGCTAGCATGGCTAGGTTTGGGTCTGATCTTGATTCTTTGCATTTGATCAGCGTTTTCTTCACCGTCTGTACATGTCTTTCTATAAAACCATGCCCCTTTGGGTAGTGCGGTGATGATGTTGTAATGTTGAATCCGTACTCGTTGGCCAGCTGCCGGAACTCTTGGGATGTGAATTGTGTCCCATTGTCGCATATGACTTCTGTTGGGATCCCTTGTTCGGCGAATATACCTCGTATGCTGGATGTTACTGTTGATGCCTTCAGGTTGGCGAGACTCTTCACAAATGGGAATTTGGAGTAGTAGTCTACCAGGAGTAGAAACCATTGGTCATTGGTGGTAAACAGATCCATGCCTACTGTTTGCCAGGGTCTGCTTGGTATCTCTGTTGGCATCATCTCTTCTTTCTGTTGCGAGTTCTTGTGCTTTTGGCATGTGGGGCATGCTGCAACTGCTTTCTCGATTTGTTTGTACATGCCCGGCCAGTAGACTGCAGATTTTGCTCTGAGTATGCATTTCTCGATACCCAGGTGTCCTTGATGAATCATCTCTAGGACCTCTGCTCTCATGGACTTGGGTATAATCATCCTGGACCCAGCCAGGAGGACTCCATCCTCTACCGAAATGTCGTCTCGGATGGTCCAGTATTCGTGTATTATTGCTTGTGTCTCTTTTCTTTTCTCTGGCCATCCCTGTGTCACTGTCTGGGCGAGTAGTTGGAGCTCTTTATCCTTGCTGGTCTCCTCTTTGATCTGCTCCAGTTTCACAGTTGTCACTTTTACGAGGTGATGGATCTGGACTTTGAGACCATCCATCTCTTGCTTGTCGTGCTGTGACAGCCTGGAGAGTGCGTCTGCTAGTAGCATCTCTTTCCCTGGTTTGTACCGGATGCTCATGTCATAGCTTTGTAGTCGCAGTAACAGGCGTTGTAACCTGTTTGGTGCCTTTGTGAGGTTCTTCTTGTTGATTTGTTCCAAGGGTCGGTGGTCCGACTCGACTTCGAAGCTTCTTCCGTACAAGTAGGTGTGGAATTTCTCACATCCATAGACTACTGCCAGGAGCTCTCTCTCGATGTTGGCGTATCTTGTTTCAGCCGGTGAGAGGGCTTTTGAGGCGAATGCGATGGGTTTTCCATCTTGTATTAGTGCTGCACCTACTCCTTTGATTGAGGCATCTACTTGTAGTATGACGGGTTTCTCCCTGTCATAGTACTGCAGTGTTGTCTTTTCACTGATGAGCTGCTTTATCTTGTTCAGGTCTTCAGTGTGTGATGCACTCCACTTGTATTCAACATCTTCCTTCAGAAGTTCACGGATGTTTGTCGTTCTGTCCGCGAGCTTGGGGATGAAAGCGCTCATGTATTGAATGAGCCCCAAGAGACTTCTTAGTTCTTTCTCATCCTCAGGTGCTTTGATGTCATGTATCGCCTTCACTTTTTCGGGGTCTGGCTTGACTCCCTCGGCTGTGTAGATCATTCCGAAGAACTTACACTCACTTTCTTTGATTATGCACTTGGATGCGTTTAGCTTGATGCCAGCTTGCCTGGTCTTCTCCATCGCTTCGTGCAGATGGAAGTCGTGGTCGTCGTCTGTCTTCCCGTACACTTGGATGTCGTCTGCAATACCGATTGCTCCTTTGCACCCTTTGTACGTTTCGTCTATCTTTCTCTGGAAGACGTCCTGCGAGACCTTCAGCCCGAACGGGAGGCGGTTGAACTTGAACCTGCCATAGGGCGTGTTGAAGGTCGTGAGCAAGGAAGATTCTTCGTCTATTTTGATATTCCAATACCCGTTGCTGGCGTCCAGCTTACTAAACACTTTGGCTCCTGCCAGAGATGGTGTTATCTCTTCTAGAGTGGGTGTAGGGTAGTGGTTCCTCTTGAGTGCCAAGTTCAGGTCTCTGGGATCGAGGCAGATCCGCAGTTTGCCATTGGGTTTTTCCTTTATTACTATGGAGTTTACCCAGTCTGTTGGCTGTGTGACCTCGCTGATGACTCCTTTCTTCGTCATCTCTTCCAGCTGTTTCTTCAGCTTCTCTCGCAGCTCTAGTGGCACTCGGCGAGGTGGATGTATCACTGGTTCTACGTCTGGGTCAACAGTGATGTGGTACTCCTCTTCAAAACACCCGACTGTGTCATCAAAACATTCCGGGTACATCTTTATTAGTTGTTCCTTGTTGTGGATGGCAGGGCGGTCCTTGATCGGCACCGTCTCTTTGATCTTGCCATCCTCTGGGGTAGCTTGTATCTCATGGATTGTGATGATGCCTAGCTGCTGGCACGCTGCCAATCCGAGGATGCTTGGTCCCTTGGATTTGGTCACAAAGAAAGTACACTTGACCTCTCGGCCTTTGTGTTTTCCAGAGATGGTTGTCTTCCCCAGGTGTGGGATTTTGTCTCCACCATAGGCTGATAATACAGTGCTGCTTGGTGTGAGGATTCCTGCTTTGACTTCCCCACCTTTTGTCATGTTCTCCGGGAATATCTGCTGATAGTGTTCTACCGGCATGACATTGCTTTGAGCCCCTGTATCTATCTTCAATCGCAGATTGATGTTTGTTGTCTTCTTTCCTATCTTCTTCTTGAGTTGGAAAGTCGTGTACGCTTCATTACTGTGTACATTATTCTCATGCTCCACTTCATGGACATATATGGCACCTACCGACAGTGTTTCTTCTCCTGAGGAGTACTGCTCTTCTTGCTGGTAGTGCACATGTTTCGGATTAGCCTTTCTGTAACCCCTGTATTCTTGTGGCTTGGATTTGCCCTTTGACCTGCACATTTTCCTCCAGTGGTTTGGCTTTCCACAACCATTACAAGTGGAACCATGTGCTGGGCACTTCTTCCTGTCATTAAACTCATGCTCGGTACCACAATTTCTACAGATGTTTGAACTCTGTTTCTGTGGAGGCCTGTAGCTTGCCTTTTGTTTTGAGCTTGGAGTATGCTTTCTGTTAGAAATGGCATCGACTTTTGCTTCTTTAGCTTGAGTTGAGATTGTCAACGTTGTCATGCACTTCTCTGTAGACTCATGCTGTACGGCTTCCTTTACGGCTGCCGCAAGGGTCAGTTCATGCTTCCCTATGAGGGTCTTCTGCACCTTTTTGTATGCACATCCCCAGATCATCTGATCTAGCAGTCTCCCGTCTTTCTCTGTCTTGTCTTTGAAGTTGCATTTGTCTGCCACGTTTTTTAGCCTTGACATATAATCACTGATGGATTCTTCGGGCCCTTGCCTCATGCTTTGGAACTCATATCTGAAAATCCTGTGGTTTGTCTTAGGTTCTAAGTGTTTCTCGAACCTCTCTAGGATTTTGTTTGGATCTTTTTCCTGTTCTGGAGATAGGTCCCAGCTATTTCTGATCTCAAGCCCATCGTCTCCTGCTAATAAGAGTAAGTAGCTCACCTTTTCTTCGTCGGTGGCGTCTTTCAGGAAGGTCTTGAATGCCAGTTCGATCCTTTGTTTGAATTTTTTAAACGTTTTGACGGGGTCATCAGCGTTCCAATCTATTTCGGGGATCAAGGTCGTCAGCATGGTTTGTTGGGCCGCCGCCATCTTGAATCCTTTGTTCTTGGTCGAGCGGGTTATTTCCTGGTTTTCCGCTGCTTTCTGGGGACTTCCTCCCGCTGCTCAGCTCAGGATTTCTGGTTTACCGCTGCCACCATGTTGTGTTGTGTTCCCTGGCTCCTTGTAGTGCTCTGTTGACTACGATGGACGACTAGGAGACACTTGATGAGCGGACTAAGATTTAATCTAAACTTCTAGCTCTGTACATGTGGTTGGTGTAGTGATACAAAAGTAGGTCATGTGATTTGACTGAGAGTGATTCGGTCCAAGGCCCCATAAAGCATGCTGGGTCTTGCCTGATGAGATTATCTGGATATGTAACACCCGTAATTCGTAGGGAAAACCATCTTATCTACGTAATTCGTAGCGAGGCGACCAAATTTAGCGTAATTGCCTTCCTTGATTTAGCGTAATACGTAGGGGGTTCTTTTAAATTCAGCGTAAATCGTTGTCGGAACTCCCCATGCAGACCCTCTACATACCGTATCAGCCAGCGAAAGGGTATATCACCCCGTAAGGGGCGGTATAACTCCGCCGCGTGTAGACATGTGCGAACATGTGCACATGTGTGTATGGCGGCTTTGAAAAGGTGTCCTTAACACCTGTTTCGCCATACCCTCCAAATGGAGAATCCTAATAAATAAATAAATAAAACTCCTTCCCAAGCTTATGATACTATCTTATGCCACAGCAAGATCTGCTTGCAGATTAGATAAATACTATTAAAGTTTCGTGAAACACTTAGCAGAACCCAACATCTGCTTGAAGACTTCCTAGATTATGCTGGTCTTCTTGAATTTCCTGTTATACCAGAATCCCCTATGGAGACCCACAATCAAGTAAAATTGTTGCCATACTAGCATCCTCTTTGCTATATATGTCACAAGTTCACTATTGTTATCATGATTTCTTTCAGGTATGACACATGATATAATGACAATGAGCATCACAGAAAGATGCAGGAAGAAGTGTTCACAGTCATCCTTCACTGTTGAAGTCGATATCCTCTAACACAGCAAGATGGAACAATCACCAGTAGTGTTACCAATCAAAAAGGAACCACTGGACTCAACATGTAGCTATAACGGCAACGATTCCCTGGATATAGCCAAACAGGAGATTGCAGGAAGTAGTGAACACAATGAGTCTAGTGAACCTCCCCTTGAAGACGCTGGGGACGAATATCCGACACACTGGCAAGCTGCGGAGGGATCGGTGAGCGTTGGACATGCCTCGCGGATCAAGCTACCGTTACGAGGGCGACTGTACGTCTGTAGTGAATGCGAGTACCAGGCCAGCCGAGCCGACGTGATCAAACACCAGCGTCTCCACACGAGGGCGCGCCCGTACGTCTGCCTGCTCTGCAACTTCGCGGGAACGCAGAACTCGCACCTCCGCTCGCACTTCAAGCGGCACCACTCGGCGCCATTGGACGAAGATAACCACATGGTCATCCCGCAGAGTCACTTCATCTGCCAGGAATGCCAGATCATATTTCCGACACAAGAAAAATTGCAGACGCACTTACACAACTCCCACACAAATGAAGAACAAGCTCCAGCAAATAATGAAGACGGAGGGAACACAGAGAATACACAGATAGACTCCCTGCAGAAGACCCATGTTGGACAGCCAAATGGAGCACTGGAGTCAGCGAATGATCTTCACAACGTGCTATGCAGAGACAACGAACAAAGAAGTCCTCCAATATCTGACAGTTGTACCTCTTCTAAACACAAGACTATTTCTAGCTCTAATACTGTACCTCCCACTGTGCAAAAAATTAGCACGTGCAGTGCACACATTATTCAAAATCAAATGTTGGAAAATGGCATTAACAGGTCTAATGTTAGTCATGACGGTTTCCATTCACAGCCTGCCTTCACCGGTAATCAAGAAAGACAAAGTTCTCTCAGTTCCAAAGAAAGTGTAGCAAATACTCAGTATAGTTTCACACAAAGCAACTCCTTTGAAAACAAAGAAAGTGGAACTAGTGAGGAGAACCCTATCAAACACAATGTTACTCAACAGTATGCTGTAGTAGGCACTAACAACAGTAGTGAGTACAAGTCATTTGCATATGCAAATGAGGATCATGTCCCTCCAAGCTCTACCTGTAACGAAGGGTTAGCAACAACAGTAGGCAGTGGTAGTGCTACCAGGGCGAAGAAAACCTTTACGTGTTCGGAGTGCGGTTACAAAGGAGGAAAGAAGGATGTAGAGAAACACTTAACGGTGCACACAGGGTTTCGACCGTATGTCTGCCTGCAATGTGGCCACACAACGGCACAGAATAACCACATGAGAAAACACTTCCAGCGTATTCACCCAGGGCTAGAAGCAGAGTTTGATGTCAGGACGGATGAGTTCTACATTTGCAGCTCGTGTTTGTACTTCTTTTTATCGCGGGAACGTTTTAACAATCATTTTAATGAGGGGCCGTGTGCATGGCCTGGCGAAGCATCAAGTAGCGACGCGATTCCCCCGAATCATGTAATGCTCCCAAATCTAACACTTTTTCCATCCCAGGCTATGGCTGTAAGTACGAATGATTATGAGAATGGACATGACTTTCAAATTCGTGAGACGAGCTACAACGCAATGGAAGAGGGACATCATCTGACGCAAAGAAACAGGCAGAGAAAGAACGCTGATCCAAAGTGTGCTAAGACCAACGGTACTATCAACATACCTCAAGATGTGCAACCAGATGTGATCAATCAGTTCAGACGCAGTATTAACGTTGAAAACAATTACGAAGAACTCAGGTCTGAAGAAGCGATGTCATGGTCGACTGAACTATCCACTCACGAGCCAACCGTAACTTCTGTTAGCGATGTCAACCAGCATAATCATGTGACTGTGCCTGCCTTCTCTGAGAGAAGAAGTATGTTGAACAGAACACACTTCAGCCAGGAGAAAGATCTGTATAATTCTAGAAAAAGAACTTCCAAGGTCTTACAGAAGTGTGGAATGACATCAGAATCATTCAGGACTTCCACCTCTCATCAGAATGGAGGGGCGACTTTTTCACGGGAGGGCACGACTCAAAATCCAGTGATGCCAGGATTTTCAGGGGAGAAGACAACACATGCTATAATGGACAAGGCAGGTGCAATAAGTTCACAAACAGTGGGGAATGCTGCAGCAGTTACATTACAGTCATCATCATCAGGGTGTTTATCACAGAATTGTGGCAAGGACCTTCACAGTGCAGATGCTGATGGTCCATCCAGTGTGCCTAGGAATATCAGGTGAGATTTTAACTAAATACAGGAAATGTTTGAGGTTGTTTTAAGTTACTAACATATTGTTAGCAGTTTTGGCTGTGACTGGTGCAACATCGCAAACTCTAAACTATGCTGAAAATTTTTGTTCTGTCTTGTCACCACCTTCCCCTTGTTTAACTTTTTACTGGAGGTGAACACGACAAACCAAGCCTGTGAAAGAATGGACTGGATGTTTAGTCTTGTGGCTTAGCAGCATTTTTTTTGCTGGATTTTTATTTTTCACCCAGGCATATTAGTCCTGCAGTCTCCAGAGGATGTCGTCCATAAAATTTAGTCAGTGTGGCCTTATGCCAGCACATTCTGCATGACTTGTTAACTTGTTAACATTTGTATGTATATATGTTGATTGTCACAGAAAAGCAGCTAGGAGGTCATTACAGAAATACACCCAGGCCCAGAAGAGACAGAGGAAGACATCTCACCATGAAGCACCGTGCAGCAGTAGGGGAAAACCACTCAGGCCTTTTGTGTGGCACTTCCAAGGCCGGTCCTACATTACATACGAGATCGCTGGGAAAACTTCAAGATCTTTGCCCAAAGGTAGGCACTTATTTCAGTGTAGGTAGTTGTCTGTTGTTGTGTGTACAGTTAACGGGTGCCTACTTGTTCATATGGTCCTTGTGGGAACATATGATCCTTACGGAAGACATGCAATCCACTAGCTACTAAAAAGAAAATACAATCCGTACGGAAACATACAATCCTTACGGGAATCATACAACAATGCTTACGGGAAACATACAGTCCTTACGGGAAACATACAATCCTTACAGAATTCATGCGATCCACTATTTCTAGGGCGATGTGATCCCTACTAATTTGTTGGACCACATGGCATCAGCGGCAAATTCAAAACTTTGGATGGTGTGACAGAAGCTGTGTGTGGACTTCAGATTAACTGATGAAAGACTGCTGTCTGAATTTTAAACTTATCCAACTTAGTTTCTTGACTAACTATTGTATTATGTATCTTATTACCTAGATGTCTAACCTTCATCAACATTAAGTATTCAGTGTAAATATATATGATACCACTGCTAAAGCCCCCTTTACAAATCA
>NC_049986.1:7819569-7829348 GCF_000003815.2 Branchiostoma floridae
TTAACTAAGGTTCTCCATCCTAATGCTAGACTGCACTTTTCCAGATGACCGCCAGATGGCGTGCAACTTCTGCCCATACAAGACCAGCAAGAAGGAGCTTTTACGTCTCCACATGAGGAGACACCTCTGGATGTCCTGATGAACTTTGACTTGAAATAGCAACACACATGATGAAATACATTTTACTCCTTCCAGTCAAGTGCAATGGTTAATGAGATACATACAGCTCAAAGAAGCTCTACTTTAAAGTTTAAATTAAAGTAAAGCTTCTTTGAGCTGTATATATCTCAAGTTTTAGCATCTTTTTCTGTACTAGAATTTAACACAAAAAGATGCTAAAACTTGCAGACTTCAATTATTGATTGAAAATGGTTGATAGACACAATACCATAAAACGGTTCCAAATATTGTTTATGCAATCATAATTCAAAAGCTGTGTTTTAGATTTTATGCCATTCAAGTTTCCCTGAGATTTATGAATTATGATAGGGTAATGCATATTTACCCTCACATATCAAGTGCCATTAGCATTTACATGGCTTTTGACACATTACAATATTTAAGATTAAGATTGAATGACATGTATACGTATGTGGCATGTATTTCAATTTTCTCAGGAAATCTTATTTGTAGGTGTGCACTATGGAAAAGGGTACAGATGTTTTTTTTATACCTTTATGTTTATAACTCCAAAATAAAGGAAAAACAACATCACAGTAATATTGGGTGATCTGATTTATTAATCTTTATTGTAATTTCACATTTATACGCTAATATATGACATTGTACCAGTAGTATCAAAATTGATTATGAATTTCACTTTGTTCTGCTAGAAACACTATTGACCATGTATATGAATGCATCACTGTTATAACATGGGATCTACAATGTGCTTGTGTCACTTGGTATGCAAATTGTAAAAATCCTTCTTTAGTGTTTTTATTACAGTATATTGTACAGAACAACCATAACATTTTATAAATGTTTCCCTGAAGGAGAAAACATATTGTTTTTGTTGGCGTGTTCTTTCTCCCAGCAACAAAGGTTTCCGAAAAGGCTGGGATGTACTTTGGCCAATCAGAAAAAAGGAACGGCAGTGAAATAGTCTTAAACAAGTTGATGTCTATTTTAGTGTATTTCAGTGGTTCAAGCTGTCCTTAAAAATGGCCACATTGTTTCTATTTCGCCACAATGCACAAAAGAAACTGATTTAAGTGATTTTGACAGTAACGCTTATATTTCGTTGTGCGCCAAAAGTGTTTAGAACAAACAAAACATGTTCAGAAGTAACTTCACATTTGAACTACTGTCTGTCTCTAATGGTAACTATTCACTCTGTAAGTCTATTCCATAATCTTAAATAATACTGTTGTTAGAAGGAAAGTTCTCCTATGTCTGACACTACTGACAGTGTGAGAGTTAGGAATCTCCAGAGTGGTATGTCAACCACTAAACCCCTTAGGAACATTTATACATATACATTTGTCTTAAATCATACTTGATACACAGCCCTACTAGTACTCAGTGTTTCCTTTTCCTTCAAATTGTGTTGATGATGTAATGATAATTAACCTTTATCCGCATGGTAACCTATATCCGTTGTTTTTGCAAACTGGCTTTTCAGGGATATGAAGTCAACGGACTTTGGTTTCAAATTGCAATATTTTCAAAACATTATACATTGTATTACAGTCCGTCGACTTGATATCCCTAAATACCCTTGTTTTATAAATAACGGATATAGGTTACCCCGCGGATAAAGGTAACTAGCGTTAAATCTTCGTACAGAAACTACATGATTATCATCCTTTTCAGTTTTCGTCCCCCTTTCTCTTGGTAGCAGGTCGCATGAAGGGATTTGGTCGCCCTGTCTTCTTGGGGTCGCCCCCGCCGCGTTTCTGTACTGTTTCCGGCCTGATATTATTGTATTTCAGCACATAGGACTGACTGCCTTCTCCGCTGTACTTCACGGAATGACCATAATTTTTCCTGATGACATGTAAAGATGGGGTGCCGACGGACGCGCGACTTGCCGATGTAAAAGCGCCTCCATGCGGAATAGTTGCAGACTGCTTCTGGAAATCTGCACTACCCTTCGCTGACGAATCGGTGGGTAGGGAAAATCTTTGTGAAGACGTCAAGCGACCGACTTTAGGTGTGTTTTCGTCCGAATCCATAGACGTTACCGGTCGGTTGCTGTGGTCTGGTAGCTTGTCTCCCTCTTTGGCGTTAGTAGAGAGTAGAGGAGTTTTCGGGGGTACTTCTTTCTTGCGAACGACGCTTGTTTTCTGCTCCTTGTCATGCCAGTGGTACGGACACTGCTGCCTCGACTTGCTCATGTAATACTTCACCTTCTCTTGCAAGGTGGCCAACTGCTTTGTCAACAGTTTTACTTCCTTTTCTCTGGATTCTTCCGATTCGTTCATTTTTTGCAGCTTTTTCTCTAGCTGTCGGATGGTTTTCCCGTGTTCTTTGTCGTGATCCAGTCTTTCCTGGCGCGCCATTTTGTGTCTCTTTTCCGCCACGAGTATGACTTCTGTGACGTCGTTCTCTGTCTGCGTCCAACAAGTGATCATAGGTTTCCTCAGACTCTTGAGTTCCATCGTCAACTCGAAATTTTGTACGATCAGTTCGTCCACCTTCTGTCGAAGCTCCTTTTCTGTAGCTATAGAGTTCTGAAGATCCGCTTGCATCCTGGCGAACTGTTTCGTCCCTTCCTTCGTCGTGCGAGTCTTGTTCCTCACAGAATCCTTCATTTCCTTCACGGTGGCTTCGAGCTTCTTAAGCTTCTCCTTCGCACGGAACTCCTCGAAGACGCTGTGGTCTTTCTCCTTCTTGGCTCTGTCTGCGTCTTCCCTCAGTATGGCGGCACACCTGTCCTGTAGGAACGTGACGACTCTAACGTCGTCCGCATATTTGTCTTTAAGTTTTAGCAACCTCTGGCATTCCTTAAAGTACTGATCCTTCTCCAGTAGCAGTTTTTCTAAGTACTCTACGTACAGTACCGCTCTGTTGTCGACACCCCGTGTAATTTCCAAATAAGCACGTTTCGGCGTCTCGCCTTCGAGTTCCAAAGCTTTAATGTCTGTCGAGATCTGTCGCACCTCGCCCTCTGATATGTGACACTCCTCATCGGTTTTACGAGCCTGGGAAACTCGGGCCTTGAGTTCCTTGTAGAGCTCGCTCAGGTTGGAGTCGCCACCGGAGCTTGTCTCTGGCCCTCCCGGTGAGGGGGTGCCGTTTTCCCGCCGGAGGGAGCCAAGGATGACCGGCGACGTGGAGTGTGTACGAGGGTGCGGTGTCGACCGGGACTCCATACCTTTCTGTCCCATGTCGCTTTCTGTCCCAAGTTAACTCACTGTCTCCCCAACCTATACGTAGTTGTTATGAATCATAAGCAAACACAGACAACATTCTTCGAAGTATACAGATGACACGTTTGAGTCGTTCCACGTTTGAATCTACGCCCGCCCTGTACCTTATTAAGTCCGTCCTTCCTCGGGGGTAAATCCAGCACCAGTAGACATGTAGACCAGGCGGCGTTACAACAGTCAGTCGCCGTAACCTTGGCGCAAGCACTACGCTCCACTGCAAGAGTCAAGTTGGCGCTAAAACGCTCTTTCGACTCCTCACGACTTGTCGATGTTGTTGCAATCTTTCTTCTGCTTTACGCTAGATAGTAGAAACTCCTTCTTCTCTCAATGACCTGCGAAGCAAGTCTGTCACCTTCAATTTATAAGTGTCCTCGTTTGAAATGAAGCTCCTCGGGCCCTTTTTTTCATGATAATAGCCGTCCAGGAATTGGAATAGATTCCTACGTAATTATGCCGGCCGTCCTTGATCCAAAATGTGAATACTTGCCGTAATATCCAACCTCAACGTACCAGCGCCGTAAGCTAACGGATTTCCTGTTCAAAACGACGGAAGGCGAACCGACGTCCTGAGACAAACATTCCTCATTACGTACCGTGTACTCAAGGTGTTGTCCCGTCCGTTTCCACTGTTGATATATGTTACTTTTTACTACTGTCACACTTCGCGTCAGACGGCAACAAATTGTTCACTACTTGGTGATCCACAAACGTAACAACAATGCTTATCGCGGGGCTTTGTACACCGGCTCGGCTAATTTGCCCGACGATGTTTACCGAAGCTCTGTCGGGGAGAGGCGGGTGAATCGGTCGCCCCTGGAGACTAATGCCGCCGGTCACCCGTTGTACTGTAGGTCGGACTATTGTGGAGTGGTGCGATTCACCGCCCACGGACCAACAAATCACCTGTAAGCTTTAAAAAGCAGGTAGCTAGCGGGTCGCACTTACCAGGACCTCTCTGCTCTAAGTAGTTTGAATTCATGAGAGCTATACAACGTCAGTCGAGCTTAAAGTAGGGTTTTCTGATTATACAGATTTCTGTTATTCAAAGAAACATAAAATATTGCAGTCTGCACAGTAAAAACGAAGTATGACATGTTCAAATTTTTAGCTTTTAACTGTACAGTATGTACATATATGTATATATATATATATTCTCGCTATTGCTTCTGCATTTAATTCTAAAACTACATTATTCTGGCCACGTACGTTTGTCGTAAGATCGCCGTGCAAACTAGCTGAGAGTATCATTGCGGGACGACAGTCGTGTATTTGTCGCATATGCAAAACTAAAAGCTGCAAAAAAGAAAGACATCTTAAATCCTTGTCGGTGGTTGGTTCTGTCACAGACACAGCATTCTTGAAAATTCTACGACATCAAACAATTGTAAAGGTGGTATCTCACTGCACTTGGGGCACAGGTGTGGCCCTGCGGGATTCGCCGTTCACTGCGACCCTGTCGTGTCGCCGATTTTTTTACAACTTAGATATTGCGTAATACGTTAAAGTATGACTTAGAAGACAACAAAATACACAAAACGTAAGAAAATTAGTTCTTTATCTCTGAAATTCGTTGAGTAATCTTTCGAACCCCGCAGTGCCGCAACGGTTCCCCAAGTGCAGTGAGATACCAACGCCAAATGTGAGCACACCGCAGAACTCAACCTTAAAAACTTGACTGAAAAGTATATATAGAGAGAATCACAAAAACATAATGATTTTTTTCTGTATTGAGACTTCGACTGGCACATGATGTCTGCCAGGGGATGTTGTTAGCCCACTTCAATCGTGACGACCAACTACACAGACGGTATTGTCACTTCACTCCTAATGAGCACTATCCAAACATGTCCGCAGACATTGTGTCTAATGTACGGTAAACATTCTCTAATGTATCGGTAAAGACGGGAACCCCATTACTACTAGTATACGTGACAGATTCGGGCTGAGTGTGTGTGTATAATTCGTTCCAATCATTTCTAGATTTGATTTTGTTGACAAGACAATTATTTTCATGTCGAAATCCTGACTGTTTCCTCCGCAAGTTTTTCTACCTTACCCTTGCCCTCCTCCCCAATCTAGGGGTGATACCTAGTACCTGTACCTGTACATTGTTTGAATACAGATTCGTACCTGAACGTTTGATGTACAGTCTGTGTCTGTACTTGAACAAACTAACGCACTAGTGGACACCGTTTTTAGGTACTACAGATAAGTAAATCTCGTCTCAAAAAGGACAATTTTGATAATACGTCAAATTCTGGCACTTGTTGGAAATCCTGCAAAAGTATGGACCTGAATCAAACTGTATCTGAACATGAATTTACACCGTCCATAATCTAGGCAAATAAATTTTTTCGGTGCACAAGCTGAGCTGTAATGGTAGCTATTAAAGTTTTTCGGTTTCTGTCAAGAAAAGACATGCCTGGGGTCTACAATATACATTGTAGATCCAACTCATATATCCATAACTGGAAAATTCACTCCTTTCTATTATCATTTTTCATCTACCTTTCTCCCTCCAAAGCACTGACAATATTAGACATTTTCTACATTCGTGTTACTCCCACTCTAACTGAACATTATGTGCCTTTACAACTGTGACCTATATTATGGAGACTATGAGAAAAGATCCTTCGATACCTGTCCATTGTCATTAGAGTACAGGCATTGTTAACATATTCAATAGCTTAGTAATATATCCTATATATTCAATTCTTTTATCCTATTAACGGCAGCTAAGTGGTGATTATTGTGATAAAGACCACCGATTGATAACCATTAGTTTGATAGATTAATTATTAATGTGGTCATTATGGTACCGGAAATTATGATATCAACACAGCTGCTCTCGGAGGAAATTAAGGCTAGAGAAGTTGTTTAGAAAAATCTAATACCAGGCTTGTGTTGATAGCTGATTTCCGGGGACTACATGCTTATTGTGCTGCTGTGAGTTTTTACCTCCAAAGAAAAGGAAGGTACAGTTTTTGGTAGCCTGTATGTACAGTGTAGGTGTGGGTACCGGTACAGAAAATTCAGGTCCAGGTTCGGTTCAGGTCCAGAGGATCAGGTCCAGGTCCGGACCTGAACCTGGACCTGATCCATACCAATGGTCCATTTCACTACAAAGAAATCTGTTTGGTGGAGTATCAGACTCACAATGGCGTTTTAAAATCCTACAACACTAACTACACCTGTACGATTGACCGTAAAACTTGGTAGAACTGACTATAAACTTTACTCTACTTCGCTCTTGTTATTTCCTTCCATCTGCAAGCGCGAAAACATGTGATGAAATAATCTATTAATTTTCAATTGGTCCAACATCCGGTGCACCTGATATTTTCAGGTACGGTTTTTCTGGACCGGTCCAATAAGAAAAAAACGGTTTTGTACCGGTCCTCTGTACCGGTACCCAGTCCTAGTACATGCAGTGTATTTACACAATTTCTCGCTGGCTGGGGTTAATGACCCTCCTAGGGCGGCAACAGTATGTAGGGTTGGTCGCTAGGAGCGCGATTTTAGTCAGGCTTCAGTTTTTGGTGTGTCTGTTTGTTTTGTATGCGTGTGATTGCTTGTTTGTGTTTCCGGATATTTGTGGTCAGCATAACTTAAAGAATGGCTGCATGGATTGTGTTAATATTTGGTATGTTGGGGAAAAGTACGGACAAGTTTGGCCCCCTTGTGTGTGACCTATATACTGCATGCATTAGTATCTTTTTTTTCCTGGACACGCTATATTAGCCTGATTAATAAAATCTCGCTTATAGCAGCCCGCCAAACATCCGCCGGCCCCTAGGGAAGGGGCCAGTTAGAGCCCTGGACAGCGGAGTTTGTGTTGCACAGACTAACGCTATATATGGTGATGAAATTTTGGTGGCTTTTCATGTAAGGAAGAAGTAGGGTACGTAAAACACACACAACCACCACCGCACACAAGCTTTTTGTTATCTGAAATAATGTGCTCATTGACACCGGAGGCAAAGAAAAAATACATAAGGAGCGGGACTGCAATGTGTATCGCTTTGGCATTACAGGGTTATGTACTGAAAAGCAGTGCAAGAGCACTGAGCTTGGACCACCCTGGATAAAGATTACAGAAATAAAATAAATAAATAAAAATAAGAACTAACTCTATTCAAAGGTCCCAAGTTGAGGGGGAAACGTGCTAGAAGCACGTACGGGTGTCTCCAGGACGGAAATTTGCTAAAATGTTGGGACAGAAAAACAATTCACCCCATCCGTCCCCAAAATCCGAACTTCATGACATGAAACTGATGAATATGTATATTCCTAAGCTTAAGAATGACAGATTTATTTAGCAACATAAATTAACGACATGGGTTCCCAAACAATGAGTGTGGTGTAAAAAAATCAAAGCTGGAGACAGCCATGTGCGTGAAGAGAGAGTCACTCAGTGATATTTTAATGTCACCTGTTGGAGAAATGGTTGTGATAGTGAGTAAAAAGTGTGAGTGTCACTGTAAGTTCTAATTAAAAAGAAACTAACGATTCACAAACGGCTCCTTTTTCCTAAGATGGTTATTAGGGTCCTCTGGGAAGCTGGAAGGTTTGAACGAAAGAAGAAAGTGATAGTATGTACATTCAACACATTCCACAAGGAAATCTAATCTATCGTAACAATCAAGCATGTATCTATCAAACGTCCACAATGAAAACGAGATCCTTTAATCCAAAGCCCCCTGCTGTGTGGTTTTCAACAGCTCAAACAATTAACAGCATAGCAATTATCGGTTCCACCAATTAGAGAGTGACTGCCTGTCCTTCAAATGTTGAAAATGACATGCCGACTAAAATCACAAAACTCTGCAACAAACGTGAGACATTTTATTCAATTCACATCTAGATCTCCTTGAAAATAAGTCAAACCCAAAAATAATCATTTATGTAGAATTTTCAGTAGATTTAAACTTTGTTCTATGTTCACGGTTTGTCAGGGGGCGTTATTATTTTGTCACTCGCATTTTAATAGCCATCGGGCATTAAAGATTACTATTATTATCAAATCTGTGCGCTTACACAAATGGGCCTAGTGTATGGGTGCTTCTTTGCTCGCAATTATTCGGTACGAAACCTCGCGGCGTTTTCCCAAACTTTCCCAGTTTATTTGACAACATCATTCATCAAGTTACGCTGGACAGAAAAATAAGGAGCAAACGCTAGCGCTCAAGTGTTTTACGCCAAATATCTCCTTGGTGATGACGATTCCCTTCCGGAACCTTTAGACTTTAGATAACCTATATAACAGCAGACTGCTCTGTATAGTAAACAAATCGGGACGAACATGTCCACAACGGAGAAACATCACGAAAACGGCTATAGCTATATCTGGGGAAAGTTTATAAATTCAATGCATGCATATGTGACATAACGTTACGTAACTGACTGAGATAGAGAGGAATATCGCTAGATATGTTAATGAGAAGACCTAATTTGCACAATTGATAAGAAAATGCTATGATTCCGTAGTGGTTAAAATGATAGGAGTTTCATATATAACGTTATGCGACTACTTCACGTTATACGACTAGGCTATATCTCACTGCACTTGGAGCATCGTTGCGGCACTGCGGGATTCGAAAGATTGCTCAACGAATTCCAGAGATAAAGAGCGAATTCTCTCACGTTTTGTTTATTTCGTTGTTCACTTAGTCATTCTTTTACGCACTACGCAATATCTAAATCACTAAAAAATCGACGAAAATAGCACAACAGTGCCGCAGTAAACGAACCCTTCAGTGCCGCACCGGTACCCCATGTTTCGTTAGATACCACCTTAACGTTGGAAACAAGGTCGTAACATATACTTCTAACTATGGTCGTAAATATGAATTTTAGCTGCCTTTAAGTGCCAGGATTTCTGAGAAAGAACGGAAGGCGACTTCGCTGGATGACTGACGTGTCAAACCGCCTCAGGGCTCTCAGCAGGACGTGTGACATTTGAAAGGTGAAATGTTTTAGTGAAAGGTTCCCACGGCTCATACTACTAGTATCTCCTGACTGCACGGTTTGCGTTGTACAGGTGATATCTCACTGCACTTGGGGCACCAGTGCTGCACTGCGGGGTCCGAAGATTACTCAACGAATTTCAGAGATAAAGAACGATTTTTCTTACGTTTTGTGTATTTTGTTGTCTTCTTAGTTATACCTTTACGTATTGCACAATATCTAAATTATACAACAACAGCGAAAATAACACAACAGTGCCGCAGTGAACGAACCCCACAGTGCCGCTGCGGTGCCCCAAGTGCAGTGAGATGCCACCCTAAACAAACACCTGGAGTATTTTAGACAAAAGTCTTTATTTCCTAGAGTTCATTTCTTTTTTGTGATTGTAAGGTTTCACGTTTTGTCCATCTATTCTGCGTATACGTAAGCCATGTCATT
>NC_049986.1:7831917-7833215 GCF_000003815.2 Branchiostoma floridae
AAATGTTTTATTGCAAAATCATGCCCGAGGGCTAATTGCATACACAATCTCAAGAACTAAGAGAGGTAAGTACATAAAACTAGTGTCTAATCAACTACATGATACTACGAGTATGAATACTATTGTCGGGTTTGACTTCTTCTTTGAAGGCAGTGGTTAATGAACTGTCCCACGTTCTGTATGATGGTGGGATTTTGAGCTTTTAGTAAAAATGTAGTCTTTTGGTGATCATTTAGGTGATAAAAGCTTGGTGAAATAGTGGCTACTGTTTGAAATAATGTTTTTCTTTCGGTTTCATAGTGGGTACACTGACTGATAAAATGTGTTTCATTTTCCACTGCATTCATTGGACAATATGTACACAATCTCTCGTGGACTTGGAGCTTTTTATAGCGGCCCCTTTCTATTTCTAACGGATGTGCGCTTGTTCTTATCTTGCATATGGCTGATCTTTCATTAAACTCATTATGATATAGATAATTTTCCATCACGTATTCGGATTTAACACTTTTGTAAAATCTTAGCTTACCGTTATCTAGGGACAGTTGATGAAAAAACGTTTGAGCGTACATATCGGTAAGTCTTCTCTTTAACAAAGTACATATGTTCTTATTGTCTAATGTAGGGTAGTTAATGTTCCATAAGAAAGAATAGCCTGTATTATCTACTATTTCTTTAACATGGTGCAACCAGTTTTTCTTGTAACTATTTCCCATAAGGTATTCCTGACAGAGTAATGCGTCCACCTGTAAGGGGTGTGTGGAACTGTCAAGTTGTTTTAGTCTTAGCCAGTATTTTATTACACGTACGGATATATCTATATCTGCTGGGAACATCCCAAGCTCTGCTCTGCATGCTTGATTACATGAATTTCTGTGCACACCAAGGATGTTTTTACAAAAACGGTTCTGGGTTGTTTCAACAGGACATTTGTCATTTGAGAAATCCTTGCCCCAGATCTCACAAGCATACAACAGTATAGACTTGATACAAGTATCATAGATTTTAAGTAGAGCCTTTGGGGACAGTGAGGTGCGAATGAGGGGTTTAATGCTAAAAGCTGCTTTGCGTGCCTTTAAAGACAATTGCTTTTTGGCTAATGAGTAACTTCCTGACGAGGACAAAGTCAGGCCTAGGTAAGTATATGAGTTAGTGATTTGGACACTCTCTGCACCAAGTGAAAATTTGATGTTCTTCACGGTTCTTCCTGTTTTGTTAAAAATCATTACTTTAGTTTTCTTTAGATTCACGTGTATGTTCCATTTTGTACAAAAAAAACGGTTGAGAACAAGTGCGCG